>NC_133019.1:22815099-22950099 GCF_048564905.1 Vicugna pacos
AAGTAAAGGGGGGTATTCTACTGTATATTTGTATCAGTCGATGTGTGCATCTAATGGAGGGGGAGTAAGCTAGTATGTCTGTCTCTCTGTCACTGTAACAGATATCTATATATGTACGTTTATCTAATCGAGAAGAAGGAGGCTAGAGTGTCTATCTCTCTGTGTCTCAGGGGAGGAGAAGACTAGTGTGTATGTCTGTCTGTGTGTCTGTGAGTCTGTCTGTATTATTATCTAATGGAGAAGAAGAAGGATTCCAAAGTGTCTGGCTATCTGTCTGTCCCTCTACAGGAGAACAAAGAGGCTAGTGTGTCTATCAGTCAATCTCACTATCAATCTAATGGAGGATGAGGAAGAGTCTATTGCGTTTCTCGATCTATTATCTAATGGAGGAGGAGATTAGTGTGTCTCACTACCTAATAAAGTGAGGAGAAGTAGGACGCCAGTGTGTGTATGTGTGTGTCTGTGGGTGTCTGCCTATGTATGTATGTGTCTACCTATAGAATGCATGAGGAAGAGGAGGTTAGGCTATATGGCTGTTTCTAAATGGAGGAAGAGGCTAGTGTGTCTGTCTGTCTATTTCTTTGTCTCTCTGTGTGTCTAATGGAGGAAGAATCCCAGTATTCGTGCCACCTGGGGGGATGGCAATTGCCACCCTGAAGCAGCAGGGGGCGCCCCAACTGCAGGCTGAGGGGGACACTGGATAGAAACCCACAGGCTTGCCTGGGCAGCCCATGCCTCCTGCTTCTGCCCTCTCTGTTTCCGCCACCGCCCCGCCCCAGCCCCGCCCCCGCCCCGCCCACAGGCCACCCCTGCCCGCCTCCCGGGAGCCGGGAAACGCAAAGATGTGCACCTCGTGTACCTAGGGTAGCAGAGATCAACCCTAGAACCGGCCAAGGGGGAGATCTGAGCAATAACAGGGGCTCGGTGGGGCAGCCCCGACTACTCACTGCAGCCCCTGATCGCAGCGCGCCTGCCTCCAGGGCGGACGCTGACATGGAAACATGCATACGGTGAACCTGGGGCAGGAGAGGCCGCCCCCAGGCCAGGCCGCTGTGGAGATGGGAGCCAACTGATCGGCTGATCAGAGGCAGTCCGCTCCCCACGACGTCCCTGTCCTCTGAAGTCACCTCACCAGCATCCCAGGACCTGGCTGGCAAGGAGAACTAAATCCCGGAAACCTGGGTTAGCAGAGGCCGCCCCGAGGGCAGAAGAGGTGGAGTTCGGAGGAAAATGACCAAGCTGCCGAGGCATCCCCGTTTGCTGCTGTGCAGCCTCTGTCTCCGCCTCTGCTGCCGACCTCTTCCCCTGACCTCACCACGCCCGCTCCCAGGAGCAGGGCGACGTTAAAGGTTTGAGTCCGGTGAACTTGGGGGAGCGGATGCCTCCTCCAGGCAAGGCAGCTAGTGACATGGGAGAATATCCTCTAGCTCGACAGTGGCACCCTATTCCCCAGTCGCTTCCGTCAAACCCCTTCCCCAGAACACCCATGTCTAGATTGTGTGTCTGTCTGACTACCAGCCTGACTGCCTAGATATTTAAGAATGGGAGGGGCTAGTCTACGTGTGTGTCTGCCGTTTTACCTAACGGAGGAGCAGCCGGCGAGTAGGTCTCTCTATTTGCCTGCCTATCTATCTATCAATCAAACTATCTATCTCTCTATCTATCTATCTATCTATCTATCTATCTACCTATCTATCTATCTATCTATCTATCTATCTATCTATCTATCTATCTATCTATCTATCTACCTACCTACCTATCTATCAAGTGGAGGCATAGCAGGATCCAAGTGTGACTTTTTACTTGTGTGTCTGTTGGAGGAGGAGGTGAGTTTGTCTATCTACCTATCTACCTATTGGAAGAGAAGGAGGAGGCTAGTGTGTGTGTCTTTGTGCATGTCTGTCTGTCTATGTTTCTGTCTCCCTCTATAATGGATGAGGAGAAGGAGGTTAGGATAGAGGGCTGTGTCTAAATGGAGGAAAACGCTAGTGTGTCTGACTGTCTATTTATTTGTCTCTCTGTCTGTCTAATGGAGGAAGCCTCTCAGTATTCGACTCACCTGGAGGGATGGCAATTGCCACCCTGAAGCAACAGAGGGTGCCCCCATTGCAGTCTGAGGGGGACAATGGATGGGAAGCCACAGGCTTGCCAGGGCAGCCCGTGCCTGCCGCTTCTGCTCTTTCTATAGCTGCGCGCGCCAAGCCCCAGCCCGACCCCCGCCGCGCCCCACCCCACACCCGCTTCACGGGAGCCGGAAAACACAGAGATGTGCACCTCGAGTACCTAGGGTAGCAGAAACCAACCCTAGGACCGGCCAAGGGGGAGATCTGAGCAAATACAGGGGCTCGGTGGGGCAGACCCGCCTCCTCACTGCAGCCCCTTATCACACCGGGCCCGCCTTCGGGGCGAAGGCTGACATGGAAACATGGATACTGTGAACCCGGGGCAGGAGAGCCCGTTTCCAGGCCAGGCCCTTGTGAAGATGGGAGCAACCTGATCGGCTCACCCGATGTAGTCTGCTCCCCTCAACGTCCCTGTACCCAGAGATCACCGCAGCAGCCTCCCAGGACCTGGCTGACAAGGAGAATTAAATCCCGCACACCTGGGGTAGCAGAGGACACCCCGAGGCCAGGAGAGGGGGAGATGGTAGGAAAATGATCGACTCCCCGAGGCATCCCCCTTAGCTGCTGTGCCGCCTCCATATCTGCCGCTGAACTCTTCCCCTGACCTCAGCACGCCCGCTCCCAAAGCAGGGAGACTTCAAATGTCTGAGTCCGGTGAACTTGGGGGAGCGGATGCCACCCCCAGGCAAGGCAGGGTGGGACATGGGATAAAACGCTATGACTCGCCAGTGGCACTCCTGCCCCTGGTCAACGCTGCTGATCCCTGTCCACAGACCGCACCCCGACGCTAGTGTGTCTGTCTGTCTGACTGCCTGCCTGATTGCCTGCCTAGAGGAGGATGGGAGAGGCTAGCCTAAGTGTGTGCCCGTCTGCTTATCTAACGGAGGAGGAGGAGACTTGGATGTCTCTGTATCTTCCTGCCTGCCTATCTATCTATCTATCTATCTATCTATCTATCTATCTATCTATCTATGTATCTATCTATCTATCTATCGATCTACCTAACTACCTATCTATCTAAAGGAGGCATACCTATAGGCTAGTGTGCCTTTTTATGTGTCTGTGTATTGGAGGAGTAGGTGAGTGTGTCTGTCTACATAACGTCGAATTTGAGGAAGAGGAGGAGGCTACCGTGTGTGTTTGTGTGTGTGTCTGTGTGTCTGTGTGTCTGTGTGTGCGTGCGGGTCTGTGTATCAATGAACCGGAAAGTAAAGGGGGGTATTCTACTGTATATTTGTATCAGTCGATGTGTGCATCTAATGGAGGGGGAGTAAGCTAGTATGTCTGTCTCTCTGTCACTGTAACAGATATCTATATATGTACGTTTATCTAATCGAGAAGAAGGAGGCTAGAGTGTCTATCTCTCTGTGTCTCAGGGGAGGAGAAGACTAGTGTGTATGTCTGTCTGTGTGTCTGTGAGTCTGTCTGTATTATTATCTAATGGAGAAGAAGAAGGATTCCAAAGTGTCTGGCTATCTGTCTGTCCCTCTACAGGAGAACAAAGAGGCTAGTGTGTCTATCAGTCAATCTCACTATCAATCTAATGGAGGATGAGGAAGAGTCTATTGCGTTTCTCGATCTATTATCTAATGGAGGAGGAGATTAGTGTGTCTCACTACCTAATAAAGTGAGGAGAAGTAGGACGCCAGTGTGTGTATGTGTGTGTCTGTGGGTGTCTGCCTATGTATGTATGTGTCTACCTATAGAATGCATGAGGAAGAGGAGGTTAGGCTATATGGCTGTTTCTAAATGGAGGAAGAGGCTAGTGTGTCTGTCTGTCTATTTCTTTGTCTCTCTGTGTGTCTAATGGAGGAAGAATCCCAGTATTCGTGCCACCTGGGGGGATGGCAATTGCCACCCTGAAGCAGCAGGGGGCGCCCCAACTGCAGGCTGAGGGGGACACTGGATAGAAACCCACAGGCTTGCCTGGGCAGCCCATGCCTCCTGCTTCTGCCCTCTCTGTTTCCGCCACCGCCCCGCCCCAGCCCCGCCCCCGCCCCGCCCACAGGCCACCCCTGCCCGCCTCCCGGGAGCCGGGAAACGCAAAGATGTGCACCTCGTGTACCTAGGGTAGCAGAGATCAACCCTAGAACCGGCCAAGGGGGAGATCTGAGCAATAACAGGGGCTCGGTGGGGCAGCCCCGACTACTCACTGCAGCCCCTGATCGCAGCGCGCCTGCCTCCAGGGCGGACGCTGACATGGAAACATGCATACGGTGAACCTGGGGCAGGAGAGGCCGCCCCCAGGCCAGGCCGCTGTGGAGATGGGAGCCAACTGATCGGCTGATCAGAGGCAGTCCGCTCCCCACGACGTCCCTGTCCTCTGAAGTCACCTCACCAGCATCCCAGGACCTGGCTGGCAAGGAGAACTAAATCCCGGAAACCTGGGTTAGCAGAGGCCGCCCCGAGGGCAGAAGAGGTGGAGTTCGGAGGAAAATGACCAAGCCGCCTAGGCATCCCCGTTTGCTGCTGTGCAGCCTCTGTCTCCGCCTCTGCTGCCGACCTCTTCCCCTGACCTCACCACGCCCGCTCCCAGGAGCAGGGCGACTTTAAAGGTTTGAGTCCGGTGAACTTGGGGGAGCGGATGCCTCCTCCAGGCAAGGCAGCTAGGGACATGGGAGAATATCCTCTAGCTCGACAGTGGCACCCTATTCCCCAGTCGCTTCCGTCAAACCCCTTCCCCAGAACACCCATGTCTAGATTGTGTGTCTGTCTGACTACCAGCCTGACTGCCTAGATATTTAAGAATGGGAGGGGCTAGTCTACGTGTGTGTCTGCCGTTTTACCTAACGGAGGAGCAGCCGGCGAGTAGGTCTCTCTATTTGCCTGCCTATCTATCTATCAATCAAACTATCTATCTCTCTATCTATCTATCTATCTATCTATCTATCTATCTATCTATCTATCTATCTATCTACCTATCTATCTATCTATCTATCTATCTATCTATCTATCTATCTATCTATCTACCTACCTATCTATCAAGTGGAGGCATAGCAGGAGCCAAGTGTGACTTTTTACTTGTGTGTCTGTTGGAGGAGGAGGTGAGTTTGTCTATCTACCTATCTACCTATTGGAAGAGAAGGAGGAGGCTTGGGTGTGTGTGTTTGTGCATGTCTGTCTGTCTATGTTTCTGTCTCCCTCTATAATGGATGAGGAGGAGGAGGTTAGGATAGAGGGCTGTGTCTAAATGGAGGAAGACGCTAGTGTGTCTGACTGTCTATTTACTTGTCTCTCTGTCTGTCTAAGGGAGGAAGCCTCTCAGTATTCGACTCACCTGGAGGGATGGCAATTGCCACCCTGAAGCAACAGAGGGTGCCCCCATTGCAGTCTGAGGGGGACAATGGATGGGAAGCCACAGGCTTGCCAGGGCAGCCCGTGCCTGCCGCTTCTGCTCTTTCTATAGCTGCGCGCGCCAAGCCCCAGCCCGACCCCCGCCGCGCCCCACCCCACACCCGCTTCACGGGAGCCGGAAAACACAGAGATGTGCACCTCGAGTACCTAGGGTAGCAGAAACCAACCCTAGGACCGGCCAAGGGGGAGATCTGAGCAAATACAGGGGCTCGGTGGGGCAGACCCGCCTCCTCACTGCAGCCCCTTATCACACCGGGCCCGCCTTCGGGGCGAAGGCTGACATGGAAACATGGATACTGTGAACCCGGGGCAGGAGAGCCCGTTTCCAGGCCAGGCCCTTGTGAAGATGGGAACAACCTGATCGGCTCACCCGATGTAGTCTGCTCCCCTCAACGTCCCTGTACCCAGAGATCACCGCAGCAGCCTCCCAGGACCTGGCTGACAAGGAGAATTAAATCCCGCACACCTGGGGTAGCAGAGGACACCTCGAGGCCAGGAGAGGGGGAGATGGTAGGAAAATGATCGACTCCCCGAGGCATCCCCCTTAGCTGCTGTGCCGCCTCCATATCTGCCGCTGAACTCTTCCCCTGACCTCAGCACGCCCGCTCCCAAAGCAGGGAGACTTCAAATGTCTGAGTCCGGTGAACTTGGGGGAGCGGATGCCACCCCCAGGCAAGGCAGGGTGGGACATGGGATAAAACGCTATGACTCGCCAGTGGCACTCCTGCCCCTGGTCAACGCTGCTGATCCCAGTCCACAGACCGCACCCCGACGCTAGTGTGTCTGTCTGTCTGACTGCCTGCCTGATTGCCTGCCTAGAGGAGGATGGGAGAGGCTAGCCTAAGTGTGTGCCCGTCTGCTTATCTAACGGAGGAGGAGGAGACTTGGATGTCTCTGTATCTTCCTGCCTGCCTATCTATCTATCTATCTATCTATCTATCTATCTATCTATCTATCTATCTATGTATCTATCTATCTATCTATCGATCTACCTAACTACCTATCTATCTAAAGGAGGCATACCTATAGGCTAGTGTGCCTTTTTATGTGTCTGTGTATTGGAGGAGTAGGTGAGTGTGTCTGTCTACATAACGTCGAATTTGAGGAAGAGGAGGAGGCTACCGTGTGTGTGTGTGTCTGTGTGTCTGTGTGTCTGTGTGTCTGTGTGTGCGTGCGGGTCTGTGTATCAATGAACCGGAAAGTAAAGGGGGGTATTCTACTGTATATTTGTATCAGTCGATGTGTGCATCTAATGGAGGGGGAGTAAGCTAGTATGTCTGTCTCTCTGTCACTGTAACAGATATCTATATATGTACGTTTATCTAATCGAGAAGAAGGAGGCTAGAGTGTCTATCTCTCTGTGTCTCAGGGGAGGAGAAGACTAGTGTGTATGTCTGTCTGTGTGTCTGTGAGTCTGTCTGTATTATTATCTAATGGAGAAGAAGAAGGATTCCAAAGTGTCTGGCTATCTGTCTGTCCCTCTACAGGAGAACAAAGAGGCTAGTGTGTCTATCAGTCAATCTCACTATCAATCTAATGGAGGATGAGGAAGAGTCTATTGCGTTTCTCGATCTATTATCTAATGGAGGAGGAGATTAGTGTGTCTCACTACCTAATAAAGTGAGGAGAAGTAGGACGCCAGTGTGTGTATGTGTGTGTCTGTGGGTGTCTGCCTATGTATGTATGTGTCTACCTATAGAATGCATGAGGAAGAGGAGGTTAGGCTATATGGCTGTTTCTAAATGGAGGAAGAGGCTAGTGTGTCTGTCTGTCTATTTCTTTGTCTCTCTGTGTGTCTAATGGAGGAAGAATCCCAGTATTCGTGCCACCTGGGGGGATGGCAATTGCCACCCTGAAGCAGCAGGGGGCGCCCCAACTGCAGGCTGAGGGGGACACTGGATAGAAACCCACAGGCTTGCCTGGGCAGCCCATGCCTCCTGCTTCTGCCCTCTCTGTTTCCGCCACCGCCCCGCCCCAGCCCCGCCCCCGCCCCGCCCACAGGCCACCCCTGCCCGCCTCCCGGGAGCCGGGAAACGCAAAGATGTGCACCTCGTGTACCTAGGGTAGCAGAGATCAACCCTAGAACCGGCCAAGGGGGAGATCTGAGCAATAACAGGGGCTCGGTGGGGCAGCCCCGACTACTCACTGCAGCCCCTGATCGCAGCGCGCCTGCCTCCAGGGCGGACGCTGACATGGAAACATGCATACGGTGAACCTGGGGCAGGAGAGGCCGCCCCCAGGCCAGGCCGCTGTGGAGATGGGAGCCAACTGATCGGCTGATCAGAGGCAGTCCGCTCCCCACGACGTCCCTGTCCTCTGAAGTCACCTCACCAGCATCCCAGGACCTGGCTGGCAAGGAGAACTAAATCCCGGAAACCTGGGTTAGCAGAGGCCGCCCCGAGGGCAGAAGAGGTGGAGTTCGGAGGAAAATGACCAAGCCGCCGAGGCATCCCCGTTTGCTGCTGTGCAGCCTCTGTCTCCGCCTCTGCTGCCGACCTCTTCCCCTGACCTCACCACGCCCGCTCCCAGGAGCAGGGCGACTTTAAAGGTTTGAGTCCGGTGAACTTGGGGGAGCGGATGCCTCCTCCAGGCAAGGCAGCTAGGGACATGGGAGAATATCCTCTAGCTCGACAGTGGCACCCTATTCCCCAGTCGCTTCCGTCAAACCCCTTCCCCAGAACACCCATGTCTAGATTGTGTGTCTGTCTGACTACCAGCCTGACTGCCTAGATATTTAAGAATGGGAGGGGCTAGTCTACGTGTGTGTCTGCCGTTTTACCTAACGGAGGAGCAGCCGGCGAGTAGGTCTCTCTATTTGCCTGCCTATCTATCTATCAATCAAACTATCTATCTCTCTATCTATCTATCTATCTATCTATCTATCTATCTATCTATCTATCTATCTATCTATCTACCTACCTATCTATCAAGTGGAGGCATAGCAGGAGCCAAGTGTGACTTTTTACTTGTGTGTCTGTTGGAGGAGGAGGTGAGTTTGTCTATCTACCTATCTACCTATTGGAAGAGAAGGAGGAGGCTAGTGTGTGTGTGTTTGTGCATGTCTGTCTGTCTATGTTTCTGTCTCCCTCTATAATGGATGAGGAGGAGGAGGTTAGGATAGAGGGCTGTGTCTAAATGGAGGAAGACGCTAGTGTGTCTGACTGTCTATTTACTTGTCTCTCTGTCTGTCTAAGGGAGGAAGCCTCTCAGTATTCGACTCACCTGGAGGGATGGCAATTGCCACCCTGAAGCAACAGAGGGTGCCCCCATTGCAGTCTGAGGGGGACAATGGATGGGAAGCCACAGGCTTGCCAGGGCAGCCCGTGCCTGCCGCTTCTGCTCTTTCTATAGCTGCGCGCGCCAAGCCCCAGCCCGACCCCCGCCGCGCCCCACCCGACACCCGCTTCACGGGAGCCGGAAAACACAGAGATGTGCACCTCGAGTACCTAGGGTAGCAGAAACCAACCCTAGGACCGGCCAAGGGGGAGATCTGAGCAAATACAGGGGCTCGGTGGGGCAGACCCGCCTCCTCACTGCAGCCCCTTATCACACCGGGCCCGCCTTCGGGGCGAAGGCTGACATGGAAACATGGATACTGTGAACCCGGGGCAGGAGAGCCCGTTTCCAGGCCAGGCCCTTGTGAAGATGGGAACAACCTGATCGGCTCACCCGATGTAGTCTGCTCCCCTCAACGTCCCTGTACCCAGAGATCACCGCAGCAGCCTCCCAGGACCTGGCTGACAAGGAGAATTAAATCCCGCACACCTGGGGTAGCAGAGGACACCCCGAGGCCAGGAGAGGGGGAGATGGTAGGAAAATGATCGACTCCCCGAGGCATCCCCCTTAGCTGCTGTGCCGCCTCCATATCTGCCGCTGAACTCTTCCCCTGACCTCAGCACGCCCGCTCCCAAAGCAGGGAGACTTCAAATGTCTGAGTCCGGTGAACTTGGGGGAGCGGATGCCACCCCCAGGCAAGGCAGGGTGGGACATGGGATAAAACGCTATGACTCGCCAGTGGCACTCCTGCCCCTGGTCAACGCTGCTGATCCCTGTCCACAGACCGCACCCCGACGCTAGTGTGTCTGTCTGTCTGACTGCCTGCCTGATTGCCTGCCTAGAGGAGGATGGGAGAGGCTAGCCTAAGTGTGTGCCCGTCTGCTTATCTAACGGAGGAGGAGGAGACTTGGATGTCTCTGTATCTTCCTGCCTGCCTATCTATCTATCTATCTATCTATCTATCTATCTATCTATCTATGTATCTATCTATCTATCTATCGATCTACCTAACTACCTATCTATCTAAAGGAGGCATACCTATAGGCTAGTGTGCCTTTTTATGTGTCTGTGTATTGGAGGAGTAGGTGAGTGTGTCTGTCTACATAACGTCGAATTTGAGGAAGAGGAGGAGGCTACCGTGTGTGTGTGTGTCTGTGTGTCTGTGTGTCTGTGTGTCTGTGTGTGCGTGCGGGTCTGTGTATCAATGAACCGGAAAGTAAAGGGGGGTATTCTACTGTATATTTGTATCAGTCGATGTGTGCATCTAATGGAGGGGGAGTAAGCTAGTATGTCTGTCTCTCTGTCACTGTAACAGATATCTATATATGTACGTTTATCTAATCGAGAAGAAGGAGGCTAGAGTGTCTATCTCTCTGTGTCTCAGGGGAGGAGAAGACTAGTGTGTATGTCTGTCTGTGTGTCTGTGAGTCTGTCTGTATTATTATCTAATGGAGAAGAAGAAGGATTCCAAAGTGTCTGGCTATCTGTCTGTCCCTCTACAGGAGAACAAAGAGGCTAGTGTGTCTATCAGTCAATCTCACTATCAATCTAATGGAGGATGAGGAAGAGTCTATTGCGTTTCTCGATCTATTATCTAATGGAGGAGGAGATTAGTGTGTCTCACTACCTAATAAAGTGAGGAGAAGTAGGACGCCAGTGTGTGTATGTGTGTGTCTGTGGGTGTCTGCCTATGTATGTATGTGTCTACCTATAGAATGCATGAGGAAGAGGAGGTTAGGCTATATGGCTGTTTCTAAATGGAGGAAGAGGCTAGTGTGTCTGTCTGTCTATTTCTTTGTCTCTCTGTGTGTCTAATGGAGGAAGAATCCCAGTATTCGTGCCACCTGGGGGGATGGCAATTGCCACCCTGAAGCAGCAGGGGGCGCCCCAACTGCAGGCTGAGGGGGACACTGGATAGAAACCCACAGGCTTGCCTGGGCAGCCCATGCCTCCTGCTTCTGCCCTCTCTGTTTCCGCCACCGCCCCGCCCCAGCCCCGCCCCCGCCCCGCCCACAGGCCACCCCTGCCCGCCTCCCGGGAGCCGGGAAACGCAAAGATGTGCACCTCGTGTACCTAGGGTAGCAGAGATCAACCCTAGAACCGGCCAAGGGGGAGATCTGAGCAATAACAGGGGCTCGGTGGGGCAGCCCCGACTACTCACTGCAGCCCCTGATCGCAGCGCGCCTGCCTCCAGGGCGGACGCTGACATGGAAACATGCATACGGTGAACCTGGGGCAGGAGAGGCCGCCCCCAGGCCAGGCCGCTGTGGAGATGGGAGCCAACTGATCGGCTGATCAGAGGCAGTCCGCTCCCCACGACGTCCCTGTCCTCTGAAGTCACCTCACCAGCATCCCAGGACCTGGCTGGCAAGGAGAACTAAATCCCGGAAACCTGGGTTAGCAGAGGCCGCCCCGAGGGCAGAAGAGGTGGAGTTCGGAGGAAAATGACCAAGCCGCCGAGGCATCCCCGTTTGCTGCTGTGCAGCCTCTGTCTCCGCCTCTGCTGCCGACCTCTTCCCCTGACCTCACCACGCCCGCTCCCAGGAGCAGGGCGACTTTAAAGGTTTGAGTCCGGTGAACTTGGGGGAGCGGATGCCTCCTCCAGGCAAGGCAGCTAGGGACATGGGAGAATATCCTCTAGCTCGACAGTGGCACCCTATTCCCCAGTCGCTTCCGTCAAACCCCTTCCCCAGAACACCCATGTCTAGATTGTGTGTCTGTCTGACTACCAGCCTGACTGCCTAGATATTTAAGAATGGGAGGGGCTAGTCTACGTGTGTGTCTGCCGTTTTACCTAACGGAGGAGCAGCCGGCGAGTAGGTCTCTCTATTTGCCTGCCTATCTATCTATCAATCAAACTATCTATCTCTCTATCTATCTATCTATCTATCTATCTATCTATCTATCTATCTATCTATCTATCTATCTACCTACCTATCTATCAAGTGGAGGCATAGCAGGAGCCAAGTGTGACTTTTTACTTGTGTGTCTGTTGGAGGAGGAGGTGAGTTTGTCTATCTACCTATCTACCTATTGGAAGAGAAGGAGGAGGCTAGTGTGTGTGTGTTTGTGCATGTCTGTCTGTCTATGTTTCTGTCTCCCTCTATAATGGATGAGGAGGAGGAGGTTAGGATAGAGGGCTGTGTCTAAATGGAGGAAGACGCTAGTGTGTCTGACTGTCTATTTACTTGTCTCTCTGTCTGTCTAAGGGAGGAAGCCTCTCAGTATTCGACTCACCTGGAGGGATGGCAATTGCCACCCTGAAGCAACAGAGGGTGCCCCCATTGCAGTCTGAGGGGGACAATGGATGGGAAGCCACAGGCTTGCCAGGGCAGCCCGTGCCTGCCGCTTCTGCTCTTTCTATAGCTGCGCGCGCCAAGCCCCAGCCCGACCCCCGCCGCGCCCCACCCGACACCCGCTTCACGGGAGCCGGAAAACACAGAGATGTGCACCTCGAGTACCTAGGGTAGCAGAAACCAACCCTAGGACCGGCCAAGGGGGAGATCTGAGCAAATACAGGGGCTCGGTGGGGCAGACCCGCCTCCTCACTGCAGCCCCTTATCACACCGGGCCCGCCTTCGGGGCGAAGGCTGACATGGAAACATGGATACTGTGAACCCGGGGCAGGAGAGCCCGTTTCCAGGCCAGGCCCTTGTGAAGATGGGAACAACCTGATCGGCTCACCCGATGTAGTCTGCTCCCCTCAACGTCCCTGTACCCAGAGATCACCGCAGCAGCCTCCCAGGACCTGGCTGACAAGGAGAATTAAATCCCGCACACCTGGGGTAGCAGAGGACACCCCGAGGCCAGGAGAGGGGGAGATGGTAGGAAAATGATCGACTCCCCGAGGCATCCCCCTTAGCTGCTGTGCCGCCTCCATATCTGCCGCTGAACTCTTCCCCTGACCTCAGCACGCCCGCTCCCAAAGCAGGGAGACTTCAAATGTCTGAGTCCGGTGAACTTGGGGGAGCGGATGCCACCCCCAGGCAAGGCAGGGTGGGACATGGGATAAAACGCTATGACTCGCCAGTGGCACTCCTGCCCCTGGTCAACGCTGCTGATCCCTGTCCACAGACCGCACCCCGACGCTAGTGTGTCTGTCTGTCTGACTGCCTGCCTGATTGCCTGCCTAGAGGAGGATGGGAGAGGCTAGCCTAAGTGTGTGCCCGTCTGCTTATCTAACGGAGGAGGAGGAGACTTGGATGTCTCTGTATCTTCCTGCCTGCCTATCTATCTATCTATCTATCTATCTATCTATCTATCTATGTATCTATCTATCTATCTATCGATCTACCTAACTACCTATCTATCTAAAGGAGGCATACCTATAGGCTAGTGTGCCTTTTTATGTGTCTGTGTATTGGAGGAGTAGGTGAGTGTGTCTGTCTACATAACGTCGAATTTGAGGAAGAGGAGGAGGCTACCGTGTGTGTGTGTGTCTGTGTGTCTGTGTGTCTGTGTGTCTGTGTGTGCGTGCGGGTCTGTGTATCAATGAACCGGAAAGTAAAGGGGGGTATTCTACTGTATATTTGTATCAGTCGATGTGTGCATCTAATGGAGGGGGAGTAAGCTAGTATGTCTGTCTCTCTGTCACTGTAACAGATATCTATATATGTACGTTTATCTAATCGAGAAGAAGGAGGCTAGAGTGTCTATCTCTCTGTGTCTCAGGGGAGGAGAAGACTAGTGTGTATGTCTGTCTGTGTGTCTGTGAGTCTGTCTGTATTATTATCTAATGGAGAAGAAGAAGGATTCCAAAGTGTCTGGCTATCTGTCTGTCCCTCTACAGGAGAACAAAGAGGCTAGTGTGTCTATCAGTCAATCTCACTATCAATCTAATGGAGGATGAGGAAGAGTCTATTGCGTTTCTCGATCTATTATCTAATGGAGGAGGAGATTAGTGTGTCTCACTACCTAATAAAGTGAGGAGAAGTAGGACGCCAGTGTGTGTATGTGTGTGTCTGTGGGTGTCTGCCTATGTATGTATGTGTCTACCTATAGAATGCATGAGGAAGAGGAGGTTAGGCTATATGGCTGTTTCTAAATGGAGGAAGAGGCTAGTGTGTCTGTCTGTCTATTTCTTTGTCTCTCTGTGTGTCTAATGGAGGAAGAATCCCAGTATTCGTGCCACCTGGGGGGATGGCAATTGCCACCCTGAAGCAGCAGGGGGCGCCCCAACTGCAGGCTGAGGGGGACACTGGATAGAAACCCACAGGCTTGCCTGGGCAGCCCATGCCTCCTGCTTCTGCCCTCTCTGTTTCCGCCACCGCCCCGCCCCAGCCCCGCCCCCGCCCCGCCCACAGGCCACCCCTGCCCGCCTCCCGGGAGCCGGGAAACGCAAAGATGTGCACCTCGTGTACCTAGGGTAGCAGAGATCAACCCTAGAACCGGCCAAGGGGGAGATCTGAGCAATAACAGGGGCTCGGTGGGGCAGCCCCGACTACTCACTGCAGCCCCTGATCGCAGCGCGCCTGCCTCCAGGGCGGACGCTGACATGGAAACATGCATACGGTGAACCTGGGGCAGGAGAGGCCGCCCCCAGGCCAGGCCGCTGTGGAGATGGGAGCCAACTGATCGGCTGATCAGAGGCAGTCCGCTCCCCACGACGTCCCTGTCCTCTGAAGTCACCTCACCAGCATCCCAGGACCTGGCTGGCAAGGAGAACTAAATCCCGGAAACCTGGGTTAGCAGAGGCCGCCCCGAGGGCAGAAGAGGTGGAGTTCGGAGGAAAATGACCAAGCCGCCGAGGCATCCCCGTTTGCTGCTGTGCAGCCTCTGTCTCCGCCTCTGCTGCCGACCTCTTCCCCTGACCTCACCACGCCCGCTCCCAGGAGCAGGGCGACTTTAAAGGTTTGAGTCCGGTGAACTTGGGGGAGCGGATGCCTCCTCCAGGCAAGGCAGCTAGGGACATGGGAGAATATCCTCTAGCTCGACAGTGGCACCCTATTCCCCAGTCGCTTCCGTCAAACCCCTTCCCCAGAACACCCATGTCTAGATTGTGTGTCTGTCTGACTACCAGCCTGACTGCCTAGATATTTAAGAATGGGAGGGGCTAGTCTACGTGTGTGTCTGCCGTTTTACCTAACGGAGGAGCAGCCGGCGAGTAGGTCTCTCTATTTGCCTGCCTATCTATCTATCAATCAAACTATCTATCTCTCTATCTATCTATCTATCTATCTATCTATCTATCTACCTATCTATCTATCTATCTATCTATCTATCTATCTATCTATCTATCTACCTACCTATCTATCAAGTGGAGGCATAGCAGGAGCCAAGTGTGACTTTTTACTTGTGTGTCTGTTGGAGGAGGAGGTGAGTTTGTCTATCTACCTATCTACCTATTGGAAGAAAAGGAGGAGGCTAGTGTGTGTGTGTTTGTGCATGTCTGTCTGTCTATGTTTCTGTCTCCCTCTATAATGGATGAGGAGGAGGAGGTTAGGATAGAGGGCTGTGTCTAAATGGAGGAAGACGCTAGTGTGTCTGACTGTCTATTTACTTGTCTCTCTGTCTGTCTAAGGGAGGAAGCCTCTCAGTATTCGACTCACCTGGAGGGATGGCAATTGCCACCCTGAAGCAACAGAGGGTGCCCCCATTGCAGTCTGAGGGGGACAATGGATGGGAAGCCACAGGCTTGCCAGGGCAGCCCGTGCCTGCCGCTTCTGCTCTTTCTATAGCTGCGCGCGCCAAGCCCCAGCCCGACCCCCGCCGCGCCCCACCCGACACCCGCTTCACGGGAGCCGGAAAACACAGAGATGTGCACCTCGAGTACCTAGGGTAGCAGAAACCAACCCTAGGACCGGCCAAGGGGGAGATCTGAGCAAATACAGGGGCTCGGTGGGGCAGACCCGCCTCCTCACTGCAGCCCCTTATCACACCGGGCCCGCCTTCGGGGCGAAGGCTGACATGGAAACATGGATACTGTGAACCCGGGGCAGGAGAGCCCGTTTCCAGGCCAGGCCCTTGTGAAGATGGGAACAACCTGATCGGCTCACCCGATGTAGTCTGCTCCCCTCAACGTCCCTGTACCCAGAGATCACCGCAGCAGCCTCCCAGGACCTGGCTGACAAGGAGAATTAAATCCCGCACACCTGGGGTAGCAGAGGACACCCCGAGGCCAGGAGAGGGGGAGATGGTAGGAAAATGATCGACTCCCCGAGGCATCCCCCTTAGCTGCTGTGCCGCCTCCATATCTGCCGCTGAACTCTTCCCCTGACCTCAGCACGCCCGCTCCCAAAGCAGGGAGACTTCAAATGTCTGAGTCCGGTGAACTTGGGGGAGCGGATGCCACCCCCAGGCAAGGCAGGGTGGGACATGGGATAAAACGCTATGACTCGCCAGTGGCACTCCTGCCCCTGGTCAACGCTGCTGATCCCAGTCCACAGACCGCACCCCGACGCTAGTGTGTCTGTCTGTCTGACTGCCTGCCTGATTGCCTGCCTAGAGGAGGATGGGAGAGGCTAGCCTAAGTGTGTGCCCGTCTGCTTATCTAACGGAGGAGGAGGAGACTTGGATGTCTCTGTATCTTCCTGCCTGCCTATCTATCTATCTATCTATCTATCTATCTATCTATCTATCTATCTATGTATCTATCTATCTATCTATCGATCTACCTAACTACCTATCTATCTAAAGGAGGCATACCTATAGGCTAGTGTGCCTTTTTATGTGTCTGTGTATTGGAGGAGTAGGTGAGTGTGTCTGTCTACATAACGTCGAATTTGAGGAAGAGGAGGAGGCTACCGTGTGTGTGTGTGTCTGTGTGTCTGTGTGTCTGTGTGTGCGTGCGGGTCTGTGTATCAATGAACCGGAAAGTAAAGGGGGGTATTCTACTGTATATTTGTATCAGTCGATGTGTGCATCTAATGGAGGGGGAGTAAGCTAGTATGTCTGTCTCTCTGTCACTGTAACAGATATCTATATATGTACGTTTATCTAATCGAGAAGAAGGAGGCTAGAGTGTCTATCTCTCTGTGTCTCAGGGGAGGAGAAGACTAGTGTGTATGTCTGTCTGTGTGTCTGTGAGTCTGTCTGTATTATTATCTAATGGAGAAGAAGAAGGATTCCAAAGTGTCTGGCTATCTGTCTGTCCCTCTACAGGAGAACAAAGAGGCTAGTGTGTCTATCAGTCAATCTCACTATCAATCTAATGGAGGATGAGGAAGAGTCTATTGCGTTTCTCGATCTATTATCTAATGGAGGAGGAGATTAGTGTGTCTCACTACCTAATAAAGTGAGGAGAAGTAGGACGCCAGTGTGTGTATGTGTGTGTCTGTGGGTGTCTGCCTATGTATGTATGTGTCTACCTATAGAATGCATGAGGAAGAGGAGGTTAGGCTATATGGCTGTTTCTAAATGGAGGAAGAGGCTAGTGTGTCTGTCTGTCTATTTCTTTGTCTCTCTGTGTGTCTAATGGAGGAAGAATCCCAGTATTCGTGCCACCTGGGGGGATGGCAATTGCCACCCTGAAGCAGCAGGGGGCGCCCCAACTGCAGGCTGAGGGGGACACTGGATAGAAACCCACAGGCTTGCCTGGGCAGCCCATGCCTCCTGCTTCTGCCCTCTCTGTTTCCGCCACCGCCCCGCCCCAGCCCCGCCCCCGCCCCGCCCACAGGCCACCCCTGCCCGCCTCCCGGGAGCCGGGAAACGCAAAGATGTGCACCTCGTGTACCTAGGGTAGCAGAGATCAACCCTAGAACCGGCCAAGGGGGAGATCTGAGCAATAACAGGGGCTCGGTGGGGCAGCCCCGACTACTCACTGCAGCCCCTGATCGCAGCGCGCCTGCCTCCAGGGCGGACGCTGACATGGAAACATGCATACGGTGAACCTGGGGCAGGAGAGGCCGCCCCCAGGCCAGGCCGCTGTGGAGATGGGAGCCAACTGATCGGCTGATCAGAGGCAGTCCGCTCCCCACGACGTCCCTGTCCTCTGAAGTCACCTCACCAGCATCCCAGGACCTGGCTGGCAAGGAGAACTAAATCCCGGAAACCTGGGTTAGCAGAGGCCGCCCCGAGGGCAGAAGAGGTGGAGTTCGGAGGAAAATGACCAAGCCGCCTAGGCATCCCCGTTTGCTGCTGTGCAGCCTCTGTCTCCGCCTCTGCTGCCGACCTCTTCCCCTGACCTCACCACGCCCGCTCCCAGGAGCAGGGCGACTTTAAAGGTTTGAGTCCGGTGAACTTGGGGGAGCGGATGCCTCCTCCAGGCAAGGCAGCTAGGGACATGGGAGAATATCCTCTAGCTCGACAGTGGCACCCTATTCCCCAGTCGCTTCCGTCAAACCCCTTCCCCAGAACACCCATGTCTAGATTGTGTGTCTGTCTGACTACCAGCCTGACTGCCTAGATATTTAAGAATGGGAGGGGCTAGTCTACGTGTGTGTCTGTCGTTTTACCTAACGGAGGAGCAGCCGGCGAGTAGGTCTCTCTATTTGCCTGCCTATCTATCTATCAATCAAACTATCTATCTATCTATCTATCTATCTATCTATCTATCTATCTATCTATCTATCTATCTATCTATCTATCTACCTACCTACCTATCTATCAAGTGGAGGCATAGCAGGAGCCAAGTGTGACTTTTTACTTGTGTGTCTGTTGGAGGAGGAGGTGAGTTTGTCTATCTACCTATCTACCTATTGGAAGAGAAGGAGGAGGCTAGTGTGTGTGTGTTTGTGCATGTCTGTCTGTCTATGTTTCTGTCTCCCTCTATAATGGATGAGGAGGAGGAGGTTAGGATAGAGGGCTGTGTCTAAATGGAGGAAGACGCTAGTGTGTCTGACTGTCTATTTACTTGTCTCTCTGTCTGTCTAAGGGAGGAAGCCTCTCAGTATTCGACTCACCTGGAGGGATGGCAATTGCCACCCTGAAGCAACAGAGGGTGCCCCCATTGCAGTCTGAGGGGGACAATGGATGGGAAGCCACAGGCTTGCCAGGGCAGCCCGTGCCTGCCGCTTCTGCTCTTTCTATAGCTGCGCGCGCCAAGCCCCAGCCCGACCCCCGCCGCGCCCCACCCCACACCCGCTTCACGGGAGCCGGAAAACACAGAGATGTGCACCTCGAGTACCTAGGGTAGCAGAAACCAACCCTAGGACCGGCCAAGGGGGAGATCTGAGCAAATACAGGGGCTCGGTGGGGCAGACCCGCCTCCTCACTGCAGCCCCTTATCACACCGGGCCCGCCTTCGGGGCGAAGGCTGACATGGAAACATGGATACTGTGAACCCGGGGCAGGAGAGCCCGTTTCCAGGCCAGGCCCTTGTGAAGATGGGAGCAACCTGATCGGCTCACCCGATGTAGTCTGCTCCCCTCAACGTCCCTGTACCCAGAGATCACCGCAGCAGCCTCCCAGGACCTGGCTGACAAGGAGAATTAAATCCCGCACACCTGGGGTAGCAGAGGACACCCCGAGGCCAGGAGAGGGGGAGATGGTAGGAAAATGATCGACTCCCCGAGGCATCCCCCTTAGCTGCTGTGCCGCCTCCATATCTGCCGCTGAACTCTTCCCCTGACCTCAGCACGCCCGCTCCCAAAGCAGGGAGACTTCAAATGTCTGAGTCCGGTGAACTTGGGGGAGCGGATGCCACCCCCAGGCAAGGCAGGGTGGGACATGGGATAAAACGCTATGACTCGCCAGTGGCACTCCTGCCCCTGGTCAACGCTGCTGATCCCTGTCCACAGACCGCACCCCGACGCTAGTGTGTCTGTCTGTCTGACTGCCTGCCTGATTGCCTGCCTAGAGGAGGATGGGAGAGGCTAGCCTAAGTGTGTGCCCGTCTGCTTATCTAACGGAGGAGGAGGAGACTTGGATGTCTCTGTATCTTCCTGCCTGCCTATCTATCTATCTATCTATCTATCTATCTATCTATGTATCTATCTATCTATCTATCAATCTACCTAACTACCTATCTATCTAAAGGAGGCATACCTATAGGCTAGTGTGCCTTTTTATGTGTCTGTGTATTGGAGGAGTAGGTGAGTGTGTCTGTCTACATAACGTCGAATTTGAGGAAGAGGAGGAGGCTACCGTGTGTGTGTGTGTCTGTGTGTCTGTGTGTCTGTGTGTGCGTGCGGGTCTGTGTATCAATGAACCGGAAAGTAAAGGGGGGTATTCTACTGTATATTTGTATCAGTCGATGTGTGCATCTAATGGAGGGGGAGTAAGCTAGTATGTCTGTCTCTCTGTCACTGTAACAGATATCTATATATGTACGTTTATCTAATCGAGAAGAAGGAGGCTAGAGTGTCTATCTCTCTGTGTCTCAGGGGAGGAGAAGACTAGTGTGTATGTCTGTCTGTGTGTCTGTGAGTCTGTCTGTATTATTATCTAATGGAGAAGAAGAAGGATTCCAAAGTGTCTGGCTATCTGTCTGTCCCTCTACAGGAGAACAAAGAGGCTAGTGTGTCTATCAGTCAATCTCACTATCAATCTAATGGAGGATGAGGAAGAGTCTATTGCGTTTCTCGATCTATTATCTAATGGAGGAGGAGATTAGTGTGTCTCACTACCTAATAAAGTGAGGAGAAGTAGGACGCCAGTGTGTGTATGTGTGTGTCTGTGGGTGTCTGCCTATGTATGTATGTGTCTACCTATAGAATGCATGAGGAAGAGGAGGTTAGGCTATATGGCTGTTTCTAAATGGAGGAAGAGGCTAGTGTGTCTGTCTGTCTATTTCTTTGTCTCTCTGTGTGTCTAAAGGAGGAAGAATCCCAGTATTCGTGCCACCTGGGGGGATGGCAATTGCCACCCTGAAGCAGCAGGGGGCGCCCCAACTACAGGCTGAGGGGGACACTGGATAGAAACCCACAGGCTTGCCTGGGCAGCCCATGCCTCCTGCTTCTGCCCTCTCTGTTTCCGCCACGGCCCCGCCCCGGCCCCGCCCCCGCCACGCCCACAGGCCACCCCTGCCCGCCTCCCGGGAGCCGGGAAACGCCAAGATGTGCACCTCGTGCACCTAGGGTAGCAGAGATCAACCCTATAACCGGCCAAGGGGGAGATCTGAGCAATAACAGGGGCTCGGTGGGGCAGCCCCGACTACTCGCTGCAGCCCCTGATCGCACCGCGCCTGCCTCCAGGGCGGACGCTGACATGGAAACATGCATACGGTGAACCTGGGGCAGGAGAGGCCGCCCCCAGGCCAGGCCGTTGTGGAGATGGGAGCCAACTGATCGGCTGATCAGAGGCAGTCCGCTCCCCACCACGTCCCTGTCCTCTGAAGTCACCTCACCAGCATCCCAGGACCTGGCTGACAAGGAGAACTAAATCCCGGAAACCTGGGTTAGCAGAGGCCACCCCGAGGGCAGAAGAGGTGGAGCTGGGAGGAAAATGACCAAGCCGCCGAGGCATCCCCGTTTGCTGCTGTGCCGCCTCCACCTCTGCTGCCGACCTCTTCCCCTGAGCTCACCACACCCGCTCCCAGCAGCAGGGAGACTTCAAAGGTTTGAGTCCGGTGAACTTGGGGGAGCGGATGCCAACCCCAGGCAAGGCAGCTAGGGACATGCAAAAATATCCTCTGGCTCGCCAAGGGCACCCTATTCCCCGGTCGCCGCCGTCGAACCCCTTCCCCATACCGCATATCTCTACTTTGTCTGTCTGTCTGACTACCTGCCTGAATGCCTATATATTCGAGAATGGAAGAGGCTAGTCTACGTGTCTGTCTCTCGTTTTACCTAGCGGAGGAGGAGCCGACGACTATGTTTCTCCATTTGCCTGACTGTCTATCTATCTATCTATCTATCTATCTATCTATCTATCTATCTATCTATCCATCTAGTGGAGGCATAGCAGTTGTCACGTGTGACTTTTTACTTGTGTGACTGTTGGAGGAGGAGGTTAGTTTGTATATCAACGTATCTACCTATTGGAGGAAGAGAAGGAGGCTAGTGTGTGTGTGTGTGTGTGTGTGTGTGTGTGTGTGTGAGTCTGTCTGTCTGTCTGTCTATGTATTTGTCTCTCTGTCTTTCTAATGGAGGTTGGCTCTCAGTATTTGACTCACCTGGAGGGATGGCAAGTGCCACCCTGTAGCAGCAGAGGGCGGCCCCATTGCAGGCTGAGGGGGACACTGGATGGAAATCCACAGGCTTGCCTGGGCCGCCCGTGCCTCCCGCTTCCGCCCTCTCTATAGCCGCCCGCGCCAAGCCCCAGCCTGGCACCCTCCGCGCGCCCCACCGCACACCCGCCTCACGGGAGCCGGGAAACACAGAGATGTGCACCTCGAGTACCTAGGCTAGCAGAAACCAACCCTAGGACCGGCAAGGCGGAGATCGGAGCAAATACAGGGGCTCGGTGGGGCAGTTCCGCCTCCTCACTGCAGCCCCTAATCACACCGGGATTGCCTGCGGGGCGCAGGCTCACATGGAAACATGGATACTGTGAACCCGGGGCAGGAGAGCCCGCCCCCAGGACAGGCCCTTGTGGAGATGGGAGCAAACTGATCGACTCACCAGATGTAGTCCGCTCCCCTCGACGTCCCTGTACCCAGAGATCACCTCAGCTGCCTCCCAGGACCTGGCAGACAGGGAGAATTAAATCCCGCACACCTGGTGTAGCAGAGGCCACCCTGAGGCCAGGAGAGGGGGAGATGGTAGGAAAATGACCGAGTCGCCGATGCATCCCCCTTAGCTGCTGTGCCGCCTCCATATCTGCCCATGACCTCTTCCCCTAGCCTTACCATGCGTGCTCCCAGGAGCAGGCTAAGTTCAAAGGCTTGAGCCCAACGAATTTGGGGGAGCGGAGGCCGCCCTCAGGCAAGGCAGTTAGGGACATGGGATAGAATCCTATTACTCGCCAGTGGCACAACTCTCCCAGGAGAACGCTTCTTAACCCGGTCCACAGACCGCACCCCACCTCTAGTGTGTCAGTCTGTCTGACTGCCTGCTTGACTGCCTGCCTATTGGAGGATGGGAGAGGCAAGCCTTTGTGTGTGCCCGTCTGTTTATCTAACGGAGGAGGAGGAGACTAGTATGTCTCTCTGCCTGCCTATCTAACTATCTATCTATATATCTATTAATCTACCTAACTATCTATCTATCTAAAGGAGGCAAACCTGTAGGCTAGTGTGCCGTTTTATTTGTCTGTGTATTGGAGGATTAGGTTAGTGTGTCTATCTACATAAATACCAATTTGAAGAACAGGAGGATGCTACCGTGTATGTGTGTGTGTGTGTGTCTGTGTGTGTGTGTGTGTGAGCGCGGGTCTGTGTATCAATGTACCTGAAAGTAGAGTGGGGGGATTCTACTGTATGTGTCTATCAGTCTATGTGTGCATCTAACGGAGGAGGAGTAAGCTAGTATGTCTGTCTCTCTGTCTATGTATCACATATCTATATATGTACGTTTATCTAGTCGAGAAGAAGGAGGCTAGAGTGTCTATCTCTCTGTCGGTCAGAGGAAGGGAAGACTAGTGTGTATGTCGGTCTGTGAGTCTATGATTGTGTCTGTATTATTATCTAATGGAGAAGAAGAAGGATTCCAAAGTGTCTGGCAATCAGTCTGTCTCTCTACAGGAGAACATAGAGGCTAGTGTGTGTATCGGTCAATCTCAGTGACTATCTTTCTGAAGGAGGAGGAGGAAGAGTCTATTACGTTTCTCTATCTATTATCTAATGGAGGAGGAGATTAGTGTGTCACACTCCCTGATTAATTGAGGAGAAGTAGGACGCCAGTGTGTGTATGTGTGTGTCTGTGGGTGTCTGCCTATGTATGTATGTGTCTGCCTATAGAATGCATGAGGAAGAGGAGGTTAGGATATGTGGCTGTTTCTAAGTGGAGGAAGAGGCTAGTGTGTCTGTCTGTCTATTTCTTTGTCTCTCTGTGTGTCTAATGGAGGAAGAATCCCAGTATTGGTGCCACTTGGGGGGGATGGCAATTGCCACCCTGAAGCAGCAGGGGGCGCCCCAACTACAGGCTGAGGGGGACACCGGATAGAAACCCACAGGCTTGCCTGGGCAGCCCATGCCTCCTGCTTCTGCCCTCTCTGTTTCCGCCACGGCCCCGCCCCAGCCCCGCCCCCGCCCCGCCCACAGGCCACCCCTGCCCGCCTCCCGGGAGCCGGGAAACGCAAAGATGTGCACCTCGTGTACCTAGGGTAGCAGAGATCAACCCTAGAAACGGCCAAGGGGGAGATCTGAGCAATAACAGGGGCTCGGTGGGGCAGCCCCGACTACTCGCTGCAGCCCCTGATCGCACCGCGCCTGCCTCCAGGGCGGACGCTGACATGGAAACATGCATACGGTGAACCTGGGGCAGGAGAGGCCGCCCCCAGGCCAGGCCGTTGTGGAGATGGGAGCCAACTGATCGGCTGATCAGAGGCAGTCCGCTCCCCACCACGTCCCTGTCCTCTGAAGTCACCTCACCAGCATCCCAGGACCTGGCTGGCAAGGAGAACTAAATCCCGGAAACCTGGGTTAGCAGAGGCCGCCCCGAGGGCAGAAGAGGTGAAGTTGGGAGGAAAATGACCAAGCCGCCGAGGCATCCCCATTTGCTGCTGTGCCGCCTCCGCCTCTGCTGCCGACCTCTTCCCCTGAGCTCACCACGCCCGCTCCCAGCAGCAGGGAGACTTCAAAGGTTTGAGTCCGGTGAACTTGGGGGAGCGGATGCCAACCCCAGGCAAGGCAGCTAGGGACATGGAAAAATATCCTCTGGCTCGCCAAGGGCACCCTATTCCCCGGTCGCCGCCGTCGAACCCCTTCCCCATACCGCATATCTCTACTTTGTCTGTCTGTCTGACTAACTGCCTGAAAGCCTATATATTCGAGAATGGAAGAGGTTAGTCTACGTGTCTGTCTCTCGTTTTACCTAACGGAGGAGAATCCGACGACTATGTTTCTCTATTTGCCTGTATATCTGTCTGTCTGTCTGTCTGTCTGTCTATCTATCTATCTATCTATCTATCTATCTATCTATCTATCTATCTATCCATCCATCCATCTAGTGGAGGCATAGCAGTAGCCACGTGTGACTGTTTACTTGTGTGACTGTTGGAGTTGGAGGTTAGTTTGTATATCAACATATCTACCTATTGGAAGAAGAGAAGGAGGCGTGTGTGTGTGTGTGTGTGTGTGTGTGTGTGTGTGTTTGTGTGTGTGTCTGTCTATGTATTTGTCTCTCTGTCTTTCCATTTGAGGATGGCTCTCAGTATTTGACTCACCTGGAGCGATGGCAATTGGCACCCTGTGGCAGCAGGGGGCACCCCAGAGCAGGCTTAATTTGCCACAGAGTGGAAACTCACAGGCCTGCCTGGCCACCGGTTGCCCCCAGCTTCTGCGTTTCCTGTAGCCGCCACCGCACCGCCCCATCCCCGCCCCTTCACCACCCCTCTCCTGCCTCCCGGGATCAGGCCAAAACATGAGCTTAACCTTTTTTATCAGGGTACCAGAGAGGGACCCCAGGAACGGCCAATGAGGAAATGGGAGCTGATACAGGGTCTGGGTGGTGCAGCCCCGCCTCCTCACTGCAGCCTCTGACCATAGAATGCCTTTCTCCAGGGGGCAGGTGGACCTGGAAACATGCATTCTGTGAACCTTGGCAGGAGATTCCGCCCCCAGCCCAAGCCCCTTTAGAGATGTGTGTGAACTGATCGTCTCAGCATGGGCAGTCCACTGCCTGCTACGTATCTGTCCCCTGAACTCACCTCACCATCATCCCATAACCTGGCTGACAAGGAGACTTAACTCCCACAAACCTGGGGAGTAGATGCTGCCCAGAGCCCAGGAGAAGGGGAGATGGGAGCAAAATGACCAAGTCGCCGAAGCATGCCCCTTAGCTGCTGTGCTTCCTCTCCTCTGCCCCCTACCTCTTCCCAGGCCCTCACCACGCCTTCGCCCGGGGAGCAGGCCCGGGGGCAGGTGGGCAGAATCCTATGAATCTGGAGGAGTTGAGGCCCCCCAGGCAAGGCAGCTAGGGACAAGGGAGAAAATTCTCTGTCTTGCCAGGGGCATCCTAATTCCCTGTCACCGCCGCCGACCCCAACCCAGACCGCACCCCGCCTCTAGTGAGTCTGTGTGTCTGACTTCCAGCCTGACTGTCTATCTATTGGAGGATGGGAGAGGCTAGCCTATGTGTTTATCTCTCTGTTTATCTAACGGAGGAGGAAGAGACTAGAATGTCTATCTCCTTGCCTGCATATATATCTATGTATCTCTCTATGTATCTCTCTATGTATCTCTCTATCTCTCTCTCTATCTATCTATCTATCTATCTGTCTATCTATCTATCTATCTATCAATCTATCTATCTATTTATCTAGGTGAGGCATAGGAGTAGGCTAGTGTGTCATTTATTTTTTTGTCTGTTGAAGGAGGAGGTTAATGTATCTGTCTACCTATCTACCTATTTGAGCAAGCGGAGGAGGGCAATGTGTGTGCGTGTGCGTGTTTGCGTGCGGGTCTGTGTACTATGTATCTGTAAGTAAAGGGGGAGGAGGCTACTGTGTCAGTCTATGAGTCTTTATATGCGTCTAATGGAGGAGGAGAAGGCTAGTATGTCTGTCTGTGTGTCTGTTTATGTATAAGATATCCAAGTATGAAATTATATCTAATCGAGAAGAAGGAGGAGGCCCGTGTGTCTGGCTATCTGTGTGTCTCTCTAGCAGGTGTAGGTAGAGGCTTGTGTGTGTATCCATCAATCTCACTGACTATGTATCTAATGGAGGAAGATAAAAAGTCTATTAAGATTGTCTAAGTATTATCTAATGGAGGAGGAGATTAGTGTGTCTATGAACCTGCGTAATTTATGACCAGGAGGAGGCTAGAGTGTGTGTGTGTGTGTGGGGGGGTGCGTGTGTGTTTGTGTCTGAGTATGTATGTATCTGTCTAACAATTTAATGGATGAAGAGCTTTAGGTTAGGATATATGGCTGTTTCTGAATGGAGGAAGAGGCTAGTGAGTCTGTGTGTCTATTTATTTGTCTCTCTGTGTGTCTAAAGGAGGAAGAATCCCAGTATTAGTGCCACTTGGGGGGATGGCAATTGCCACCCTGAAGCAGCAGGGGGCGCCCCAACTACAGGCTGAGGGGGACACTGGATAGAAACCCACAGGCTTGCCTGGGCAGCCCATGCCTCCTGCTTCTGCCCTCTCTGTTTCCGCCACGGCCCCGCCCCGGCCCCGCCCCCGCCACGCCCACAGGCCACCCCTGCCCGCCTCCCGGGAGCCGGGAAACGCCAAGATGTGCACCTCGTGCACCTAGGGTAGCAGAGATCAACCCTATAACCGGCCAAGGGGGAGATCTGAGCAATAACAGGGGCTCGGTGGGGCAGCCCCGACTACTCACTGCAGCCCCTGATCGCACCGCGCCTGCCTCCAGGGCGGACGCTGACATGGAAACATGCATACGGTGAACCTGGGGCAGGAGAGGCCGCCCCCAGGCCAGGCCGTTGTGGAGATGGGAGCCAACTGATCGGCTGATCAGAGGCAGTCCGCTCCCCACCACGTCCCTGTCCTCTGAAGTCACCTCACCAGCATCCCAGGACCTGGCTGACAAGGAGAACTAAATCCCGGAAACCTGGGTTAGCAGAGGCCGCCCCGAGGGCAGAAGAGGTGGAGCTGGGAGGAAAATGACCAAGCCGCCGAGGCATCCCCGTTTGCTGCTGTGCCGCCTCCACCTCTGCTGCCGACCTCTTCCCCTGAGCTCACCACACCCGCTCCCAGCAGCAGGGAGACTTCAAAGGTTTGAGTCCGGTGAACTTGGGGGAGCGGATGCCAACCCCAGGCAAGGCAGCTAGGGACATGCAAAAATATCCTCTGGCTCGCCAAGGGCACCCTATTCCCCGGTCGCCGCCGTCGAACCCCTTCCCCATACCGCATATCTCTACTTTGTCTGTCTGTCTGTCTGTATATCTATCTATCTATCTATCTATCTATCTATCTATCTATCTATCCATCCATCCATCTAGTGGAGGCATAGCAGTAGCCACGTGTGACTGTTTACTTGTGTGACTGTTGGAGTTGGAGGTTAGTTTGTATATCAACGTATCTACCTATTGGAGGAAGAGAAGGAGGCGTGTGTGTGTGTGTGTGTGTGTGTGTGGGTGTGTGTGTGTGTGTGTGTTTGTGTGTGTGTCTGTCTATGTATTTGTCTCTCTGTCTTTCCATTTGAGGATGGCTCTCAGTATTTGACTCACCTGGAGCGATGGCAATTGGCACCCTGTGGCAGCAGGGGGCACCCCAGAGCAGGCTTAATTTGCCACAGAGTGGAAATTCACAGGCCTGCCTGGCCACCCGTTGCCCCCAGCTTCTACGTTTCCTGTAGCCGCCACCGCACCGCCCCATCCCCGCCCCTTCACCACCCCTCTCCTGCCTCCCGGGATCAGGCCAAAACATGAGCTTAACCTTTTTTATCAGGGTACCAGAGAGGGACCCCAGGAACGGCCAATGAGGAAATGGGAGCTGATACAGGGTCTGGGTGGTGCAGCCCCGCCTCCTCACTGCAGCCTCTGACCATAGAATGCCTTTCTCCAGGGGGCAGGTGGACCTGGAAACATGCATTCTGTGAACCTTGGCAGGAGATTCCGCCCCCAGCCCAAGCCCCTTTAGAGATGTGTGCGAACTGATGGTCTCAGCCTGGGCAGTCCACTGCCTGCTACGTATCTGTCCCCTGAACTCACCTCACCATCATCCCATAACCTGGCTGACAAGGAGACTTAACTCCCACAAACCTGGGGAGTAGATGCTGCCCAGAGCCCAGGAGAAGGGGAGATGGGAGCAAAATGACCAAGTCGCCGAAGCATGCCCCTTAGCTGCTGTGCTTCCTCTCCTCTGCCCCCTACCTCTTCCCAGGCCCTCACCACGCCTTCGCCCGGGGAGCAGGCCCGGGGGCAGGTGGGCAGAATCCTATGAATCTGGAGGAGTTGAGGCCCCCCAGGCAAGGCAGCTAGGGACAAGGGAGAAAATTCTCTGTCTTGCCAGGGGCATCCTAATTCCCTGTCACCGCCGCCGACCCCAACCCAGACCGCACCCCGCCTCTAGTGAGTCTGTGTGTCTGACTTCCAGCCTGACTGTCTATCTATTGGAGGATGGGAGAGGCTAGTCTATGTGTTTATCTCTCTGTTTATCTAACGGAGGAGGAGGAGACTAGCATGTCTATCTCCTTGCCTGCATATATATCTATGTATCTCTCTATGTATCTCTCTATGTAACTCTCTATCTCTCTCTCTATGTATCTCTCTATCTCTCTCTCTATCTCTCTCTCTCTCTCTCTCTCTCTCTCTCTCTCTCTATCTATCTATCTATCTATCTATCTATCTATCCATCTAGTGGAGGCATAGCAGTTGTCACGTGTGACTTTTTACTTGTGTGACTGTTGGAGGAGGAGGTTAGTTTGTATATCAACGTATCTACCTATTGGAGGAAAAGAAGGAGGCTAGTGTGTGTGTGTGTGTGTGTGTGTGTGTGAGTCTGTCTGTCTGTCTGTCTATGTATTTGTCTCTCTGTCTTTCTAATGGAGGTTGGCTCTCAGTATTTGACTCACCTGGAGGGATGGCAAGTGCCACCCTGTAGCAGCAGAGGGCGGCCCCATTGCAGGCTGAGGGGGACACTGGATGGAAATCCACAGGCTTGCCTGGGCCGCCCGTGCCTCCCGCTTCCGCCCTCTCTATAGCCGCCCGCGCCAAGCCCCAGCCTGGCACCCTCCGCGCGCCCCACCGCACACCCGCCTCACGGGAGCCGGGAAACACAGAGATGTGCACCTCGAGTACCTAGGCTAGCAGAAACCAACCCTAGGACCGGCAAGGCGGAGATCGGAGCAAATACAGGGGCTCGGTGGGGCAGTTCCGCCTCCTCACTGCAGCCCCTAATCACACCGGGATTGCCTGCGGGGCGCAGGCTCACATGGAAACATGGATACTGTGAACCCGGGGCAGGAGAGCCCGCCCCCAGGACAGGCCCTTGTGGAGATGGGAGCAAACTGATCGACTCACCAGATGTAGTCCGCTCCCCTCGACGTCCCTGTACCCAGAGATCACCTCAGCTGCCTCCCAGGACCTGGCAGACAGGGAGAATTAAATCCCGCACACCTGGTGTAGCAGAGGCCACCCTGAGGCCAGGAGAGGGGGAGATGGTAGGAAAATGACCGAGTCGCCGATGCATCCCCCTTAGCTGCTGTGCCGCCTCCATATCTGCCCATGACCTCTTCCCCTAGCCTTACCATGCGTGCTCCCAGGAGCAGGCTAAGTTCAAAGGCTTGAGCCCAACGAATTTGGGGGAGCGGAGGCCGCCCTCAGGCAAGGCAGTTAGGGACATGGGATAGAATCCTATTACTCGCCAGTGGCACAACTCTCCCAGGAGAACGCTTCTTAACCCGGTCCACAGACCGCACCCCACCTCTAGTGTGTCAGTCTGTCTGACTGCCTGCTTGACTGCCTGCCTATTGGAGGATGGGAGAGGCAAGCCTTTGTGTGTGCCCGTCTGTTTATCTAACGGAGGAGGAGGAGACTAGTATGTCTCTCTGCCTGCCTATCTAACTATCTATCTATATATCTATTAATCTACCTAACTATCTATCTATCTAAAGGAGGCAAACCTGTAGGCTAGTGTGCCGTTTTATTTGTCTGTGTATTGGAGGATTAGGTTAGTGTGTCTATCTACATAAATACCAATTTGAAGAACAGGAGGATGCTACCGTGTATGTGTGTGTGTGTGTGTCTGTGTGTGTGTGTGTGTGAGCGCGGGTCTGTGTATCAATGTACCTGAAAGTAGAGTGGGGGGATTCTACTGTATGTGTCTATCAGTCTATGTGTGCATCTAACGGAGGAGGAGTAAGCTAGTATGTCTGTCTCTCTGTCTATGTATCACATATCTATATATGTACGTTTATCTAGTCGAGAAGAAGGAGGCTACAGTGTCTATCTCTCTGTCGCTCAGAGGCAGGGAAGACTAGTGTGTATGTCGGTCTGTGAGTCTATGATTGTGTCTGTATTATTATCTAATGGAGAAGAAGAAGGATTCCAAAGTGTCTGGCAATCAGTCTGTCTCTCTACAGGAGAACATAGAGGCTAGTGTGTGTATCGGTCAATCTCAGTGACTATCTTTCTGAAGGAGGAGGAGGAAGAGTCTATTACGTTTCTCTATCTATTATCTAATGGAGGAGGAGATTAGTGTGTCACACTCCCTGATTAATTGAGGAGAAGTAGGACGCCAGTGTGTGTATGTGTGTGTCTGTGGGTGTCTGCCTATGTATGTATGTGTCTGCCTATAGAATGCATGAGGAAGAGGAGGTTAGGATATGTGGCTGTTTCTAAGTGGAGGAAGAGGCTAGTGTGTCTGTCTGTCTATTTCTTTGTCTCTCTGTGTGTCTAATGGAGGAAGAATCCCAGTATTGGTGCCACTTGGGGGGGATGGCAATTGCCACCCTGAAGCAGCAGGGGGCGCCCCAACTACAGGCTGAGGGGGACACCGGATAGAAACCCACAGGCTTGCCTGGGCAGCCCATGCCTCCTGCTTCTGCCCTCTGTTTCCGCCACGGCCCCGCCCCAGCCCCGCCCCCGCCCCGCCCACAGGCCACCCCTGCCCGCCTCCCGGGAGCCGGGAAACGCAAAGATGTGCACCTCGTGTACCTAGGGTAGCAGAGATCAACCCTAGAAACGGCCAAGGGGGAGATCTGAGCAATAACAGGGGCTCGGTGGGGCAGCCCCGACTACTCGCTGCAGCCCCTGATCGCACCGCGCCTGCCTCCAGGGCGGACGCTGACATGGAAACATGCATACGGTGAACCTGGGGCAGGAGAGGCCGCCCCCAGGCCAGGCCGTTGTGGAGATGGGAGCCAACTGATCGGCTGATCAGAGGCAGTCCGCTCCCCACCACGTCCCTGTCCTCTGAAGTCACCTCACCAGCATCCCAGGACCTGGCTGGCAAGGAGAACTAAATCCCGGAAACCTGGCTTAGCAGAGGCCGCCCCGAGGGCAGAAGAGGTGGAGTTGGGAGGAAAATGACCAAGCCGCCGAGGCATCCCCATTTGCTGCTGTGCCGCCTCCGCCTCTGCTGCCGACCTCTTCCCCTGAGCTCACCACGCCCGCTCCCAGCAGCAGGGAGACTTCAAAGGTTTGAGTCCGGTGAACTTGGGGGAGCAGATGCCAACCCCAGGCAAGGCAGCTAGGGACATGCAAAAATATCCTCTGGCTCGCCAAGGGCACCCTATTCCCCGGTCGCCGCCGTCGAACCCCTTCCCCATACCGCATATCTCTACTTTGTCTGTCTGTCTGACTACCTGCCTGAATGCCTATATATTCGAGAATGGAAGAGGCTAGTCTACGTGTCTGTCTCTCGTTTTACCTAGCGGAGGAGGAGCCGACGACTATGTTTCTCCATTTGCCTGACTGTCTATCTATCTATCTATCTATCTATCTATCTATCTATCTATCTATCTATCCATCTAGTGGAGGCATAGCAGTTGTCACGTGTGACTTTTTACTTGTGTGACTGTTGGAGGAGGAGGTTAGTTTGTATATCAACGTATCTACCTATTGGAGGAAGAGAAGGAGGCTAGTGTGTGTGTGTGTGTGTGTGTGTGTGTGAGTCTGTCTGTCTGTCTGTCTATGTATTTGTCTCTCTGTCTTTCTAATGGAGGTTGGCTCTCAGTATTTGACTCACCTGGAGGGATGGCAAGTGCCACCCTGTAGCAGCAGAGGGCGGCCCCATTGCAGGCTGAGGGGGACACTGGATGGAAATCCACAGGCTTGCCTGGGCCGCCCGTGCCTCCCGCTTCCGCCCTCTCTATAGCCGCCCGCGCCAAGCCCCAGCCTGGCACCCTCCGCGCGCCCCACCGCACACCCGCCTCACGGGAGCCGGGAAACACAGAGATGTGCACCTCGAGTACCTAGGCTAGCAGAAACCAACCCTAGGACCGGCAAGGCGGAGATCGGAGCAAATACAGGGGCTCGGTGGGGCAGTTCCGCCTCCTCACTGCAGCCCCTAATCACACCGGGATTGCCTGCGGGGCGCAGGCTCACATGGAAACATGGATACTGTGAACCCGGGGCAGGAGAGCCCGCCCCCAGGACAGGCCCTTGTGGAGATGGGAGCAAACTGATCGACTCACCAGATGTAGTCCGCTCCCCTCGACGTCCCTGTACCCAGAGATCACCTCAGCTGCCTCCCAGGACCTGGCAGACAGGGAGAATTAAATCCCGCACACCTGGTGTAGCAGAGGCCACCCTGAGGCCAGGAGAGGGGGAGATGGTAGGAAAATGACCGAGTCGCCGATGCATCCCCCTTAGCTGCTGTGCCGCCTCCATATCTGCCCATGACCTCTTCCCCTAGCCTTACCATGCGTGCTCCCAGGAGCAGGCTAAGTTCAAAGGCTTGAGCCCAACGAATTTGGGGGAGCGGAGGCCGCCCTCAGGCAAGGCAGTTAGGGACATGGGATAGAATCCTATTACTCGCCAGTGGCACAACTCTCCCAGGAGAACGCTTCTTAACCCGGTCCACAGACCGCACCCCACCTCTAGTGTGTCAGTCTGTCTGACTGCCTGCTTGACTGCCTGCCTATTGGAGGATGGGAGAGGCAAGCCTTTGTGTGTGCCCGTCTGTTTATCTAACGGAGGAGGAGGAGACTAGTATGTCTCTCTGCCTGCCTATCTAACTATCTATCTATATATCTATTAATCTACCTAACTATCTATCTATCTAAAGGAGGCAAACCTGTAGGCTAGTGTGCCGTTTTATTTGTCTGTGTATTGGAGGATTAGGTTAGTGTGTCTATCTACATAAATACCAATTTGAAGAACAGGAGGATGCTACCGTGTATGTGTGTGTGTGTGTGTCTGTGTGTGTGTGTGTGTGAGCGCGGGTCTGTGTATCAATGTACCTGAAAGTAGAGTGGGGGGATTCTACTGTATGTGTCTATCAGTCTATGTGTGCATCTAACGGAGGAGGAGTAAGCTAGTATGTCTGTCTCTCTGTCTATGTATCACATATCTATATATGTACGTTTATCTAGTCGAGAAGAAGGAGGCTAGAGTGTCTATCTCTCTGTCGGTCAGAGGAAGGGAAGACTAGTGTGTATGTCGGTCTGTGAGTCTATGATTGTGTCTGTATTATTATCTAATGGAGAAGAAGAAGGATTCCAAAGTGTCTGGCAATCAGTCTGTCTCTCTACAGGAGAACATAGAGGCTAGTGTGTGTATCGGTCAATCTCAGTGACTATCTTTCTGAAGGAGGAGGAGGAAGAGTCTATTACGTTTCTCTATCTATTATCTAATGGAGGAGGAGATTAGTGTGTCACACTCCCTGATTAATTGAGGAGAAGTAGGACGCCAGTGTGTGTATGTGTGTGTCTGTGGGTGTCTGCCTATGTATGTATGTGTCTGCCTATAGAATGCATGAGGAAGAGGAGGTTAGGATATGTGGCTGTTTCTAAGTGGAGGAAGAGGCTAGTGTGTCTGTCTGTCTATTTCTTTGTCTCTCTGTGTGTCTAATGGAGGAAGAATCCCAGTATTGGTGCCACTTGGGGGGGATGGCAATTGCCACCCTGAAGCAGCAGGGGGCGCCCCAACTACAGGCTGAGGGGGACACCGGATAGAAACCCACAGGCTTGCCTGGGCAGCCCATGCCTCCTGCTTCTGCCCTCTCTGTTTCCGCCACGGCCCCGCCCCAGCCCCGCCCCCGCCCCGCCCACAGGCCACCCCTGCCCGCCTCCCGGGAGCCGGGAAACGCAAAGATGTGCACCTCGTGTACCTAGGGTAGCAGAGATCAACCCTAGAAACGGCCAAGGGGGAGATCTGAGCAATAACAGGGGCTCGGTGGGGCAGCCCCGACTACTCGCTGCAGCCCCTGATCGCACCGCGCCTGCCTCCAGGGCGGACGCTGACATGGAAACATGCATACGGTGAACCTGGGGCAGGAGAGGCCGCCCCCAGGCCAGGCCGTTGTGGAGATGGGAGCCAACTGATCGGCTGATCAGAGGCAGTCCGCTCCCCACCACGTCCCTGTCCTCTGAAGTCACCTCACCAGCATCCCAGGACCTGGCTGGCAAGGAGAACTAAATCCCGGAAACCTGGGTTAGCAGAGGCCGCCCCGAGGGCAGAAGAGGTGGAGTTGGGAGGAAAATGACCAAGCCGCCGAGGCATCCCCATTTGCTGCTGTGCCGCCTCCGCCTCTGCTGCCGACCTCTTCCCCTGAGCTCACCACGCCCGCTCCCAGCAGCAGGGAGACTTCAAAGGTTTGAGTCCGGTGAACTTGGGGGAGCAGATGCCAACCCCAGGCAAGGCAGCTAGGGACATGCAAAAATATCCTCTGGCTCGCCAAGGGCACCCTATTCCCCGGTCGCCGCCGTCGAACCCCTTCCCCATACCGCATATCTCTACTTTGTCTGTCTGTCTGACTACCTGCCTGAATGCCTATATATTCGAGAATGGAAGAGGCTAGTCTACGTGTCTGTCTCTCGTTTTACCTAGCGGAGGAGGAGCCGACGACTATGTTTCTCCATTTGCCTGACTGTCTATCTATCTATCTATCTATCTATCTATCTATCTATCTATCTATCTATCCATCTAGTGGAGGCATAGCAGTTGTCACGTGTGACTTTTTACTTGTGTGACTGTTGGAGGAGGAGGTTAGTTTGTATATCAACGTATCTACCTATTGGAGGAAGAGAAGGAGGCTAGTGTGTGTGTGTGTGTGTGTGTGTGTGTGAGTCTGTCTGTCTGTCTGTCTATGTATTTGTCTCTCTGTCTTTCTAATGGAGGTTGGCTCTCAGTATTTGACTCACCTGGAGGGATGGCAAGTGCCACCCTGTAGCAGCAGAGGGCGGCCCCATTGCAGGCTGAGGGGGACACTGGATGGAAATCCACAGGCTTGCCTGGGCCGCCCGTGCCTCCCGCTTCCGCCCTCTCTATAGCCGCCCGCGCCAAGCCCCAGCCTGGCACCCTCCGCGCGCCCCACCGCACACCCGCCTCACGGGAGCCGGGAAACACAGAGATGTGCACCTCGAGTACCTAGGCTAGCAGAAACCAACCCTAGGACCGGCAAGGCGGAGATCGGAGCAAATACAGGGGCTCGGTGGGGCAGTTCCGCCTCCTCACTGCAGCCCCTAATCACACCGGGATTGCCTGCGGGGCGCAGGCTCACATGGAAACATGGATACTGTGAACCCGGGGCAGGAGAGCCCGCCCCCAGGACAGGCCCTTGTGGAGATGGGAGCAAACTGATCGACTCACCAGATGTAGTCCGCTCCCCTCGACGTCCCTGTACCCAGAGATCACCTCAGCTGCCTCCCAGGACCTGGCAGACAGGGAGAATTAAATCCCGCACACCTGGTGTAGCAGAGGCCACCCTGAGGCCAGGAGAGGGGGAGATGGTAGGAAAATGACCGAGTCGCCGATGCATCCCCCTTAGCTGCTGTGCCGCCTCCATATCTGCCCATGACCTCTTCCCCTAGCCTTACCATGCGTGCTCCCAGGAGCAGGCTAAGTTCAAAGGCTTGAGCCCAACGAATTTGGGGGAGCGGAGGCCGCCCTCAGGCAAGGCAGTTAGGGACATGGGATAGAATCCTATTACTCGCCAGTGGCACAACTCTCCCAGGAGAACGCTTCTTAACCCGGTCCACAGACCGCACCCCACCTCTAGTGTGTCAGTCTGTCTGACTGCCTGCTTGACTGCCTGCCTATTGGAGGATGGGAGAGGCAAGCCTTTGTGTGTGCCCGTCTGTTTATCTAACGGAGGAGGAGGAGACTAGTATGTCTCTCTGCCTGCCTATCTAACTATCTATCTATATATCTATTAATCTACCTAACTATCTATCTATCTAAAGGAGGCAAACCTGTAGGCTAGTGTGCCGTTTTATTTGTCTGTGTATTGGAGGATTAGGTTAGTGTGTCTATCTACATAAATACCAATTTGAAGAACAGGAGGATGCTACCGTGTATGTGTGTGTGTGTGTGTCTGTGTGTGTGTGTGTGTGAGCGCGGGTCTGTGTATCAATGTACCTGAAAGTAGAGTGGGGGGATTCTACTGTATGTGTCTATCAGTCTATGTGTGCATCTAACGGAGGAGGAGTAAGCTAGTATGTCTGTCTCTCTGTCTATGTATCACATATCTATATATGTACGTTTATCTAGTCGAGAAGAAGGAGGCTAGAGTGTCTATCTCTCTGTCGGTCAGAGGAAGGGAAGACTAGTGTGTATGTCGGTCTGTGAGTCTATGATTGTGTCTGTATTATTATCTAATGGAGAAGAAGAAGGATTCCAAAGTGTCTGGCAATCAGTCTGTCTCTCTACAGGAGAACATAGAGGCTAGTGTGTGTATCGGTCAATCTCAGTGACTATCTTTCTGAAGGAGGAGGAGGAAGAGTCTATTACGTTTCTCTATCTATTATCTAATGGAGGAGGAGATTAGTGTGTCACACTCCCTGATTAATTGAGGAGAAGTAGGACGCCAGTGTGTGTATGTGTGTGTCTGTGGGTGTCTGCCTATGTATGTATGTGTCTGCCTATAGAATGCATGAGGAAGAGGAGGTTAGGATATGTGGCTGTTTCTAAGTGGAGGAAGAGGCTAGTGTGTCTGTCTGTCTATTTCTTTGTCTCTCTGTGTGTCTAATGGAGGAAGAATCCCAGTATTGGTGCCACTTGGGGGGGATGGCAATTGCCACCCTGAAGCAGCAGGGGGCGCCCCAACTACAGGCTGAGGGGGACACCGGATAGAAACCCACAGGCTTGCCTGGGCAGCCCATGCCTCCTGCTTCTGCCCTCTCTGTTTCCGCCACGGCCCCGCCCCAGCCCCGCCCCCGCCCCGCCCACAGGCCACCCCTGCCCGCCTCCCGGGAGCCGGGAAACGCAAAGATGTGCACCTCGTGTACCTAGGGTAGCAGAGATCAACCCTAGAAACGGCCAAGGGGGAGATCTGAGCAATAACAGGGGCTCGGTGGGGCAGCCCCGACTACTCGCTGCAGCCCCTGATCGCACCGCGCCTGCCTCCAGGGCGGACGCTGACATGGAAACATGCATACGGTGAACCTGGGGCAGGAGAGGCCGCCCCCAGGCCAGGCCGTTGTGGAGATGGGAGCCAACTGATCGGCTGATCAGAGGCAGTCCGCTCCCCACCACGTCCCTGTCCTCTGAAGTCACCTCACCAGCATCCCAGGACCTGGCTGGCAAGGAGAACTAAATCCCGGAAACCTGGGTTAGCAGAGGCCGCCCCGAGGGCAGAAGAGGTGGAGTTGGGAGGAAAATGACCAAGCCGCCGAGGCATCCCCATTTGCTGCTGTGCCGCCTCCGCCTCTGCTGCCGACCTCTTCCCCTGAGCTCACCACGCCCGCTCCCAGCAGCAGGGAGACTTCAAAGGTTTGAGTCCGGTGAACTTGGGGGAGCAGATGCCAACCCCAGGCAAGGCAGCTAGGGACATGCAAAAATATCCTCTGGCTCGCCAAGGGCACCCTATTCCCCGGTCGCCGCCGTCGAACCCCTTCCCCATACCGCATATCTCTACTTTGTCTGTCTGTCTGACTACCTGCCTGAATGCCTATATATTCGAGAATGGAAGAGGCTAGTCTACGTGTCTGTCTCTCGTTTTACCTAGCGGAGGAGGAGCCGACGACTATGTTTCTCCATTTGCCTGACTGTCTATCTATCTATCTATCTATCTATCTATCTATCTATCTATCTATCTATCCATCTAGTGGAGGCATAGCAGTTGTCACGTGTGACTTTTTACTTGTGTGACTGTTGGAGGAGGAGGTTAGTTTGTATATCAACGTATCTACCTATTGGAGGAAAAGAAGGAGGCTAGTGTGTGTGTGTGTGTGTGTGTGTGTGTGAGTCTGTCTGTCTGTCTGTCTATGTATTTGTCTCTCTGTCTTTCTAATGGAGGTTGGCTCTCAGTATTTGACTCACCTGGAGGGATGGCAAGTGCCACCCTGTAGCAGCAGAGGGCGGCCCCATTGCAGGCTGAGGGGGACACTGGATGGAAATCCACAGGCTTGCCTGGGCCGCCCGTGCCTCCCGCTTCCGCCCTCTCTATAGCCGCCCGCGCCAAGCCCCAGCCTGGCACCCTCCGCGCGCCCCACCGCACACCCGCCTCACGGGAGCCGGGAAACACAGAGATGTGCACCTCGAGTACCTAGGCTAGCAGAAACCAACCCTAGGACCGGCAAGGCGGAGATCGGAGCAAATACAGGGGCTCGGTGGGGCAGTTCCGCCTCCTCACTGCAGCCCCTAATCACACCGGGATTGCCTGCGGGGCGCAGGCTCACATGGAAACATGGATACTGTGAACCCGGGGCAGGAGAGCCCGCCCCCAGGACAGGCCCTTGTGGAGATGGGAGCAAACTGATCGACTCACCAGATGTAGTCCGCTCCCCTCGACGTCCCTGTACCCAGAGATCACCTCAGCTGCCTCCCAGGACCTGGCAGACAGGGAGAATTAAATCCCGCACACCTGGTGTAGCAGAGGCCACCCTGAGGCCAGGAGAGGGGGAGATGGTAGGAAAATGACCGAGTCGCCGATGCATCCCCCTTAGCTGCTGTGCCGCCTCCATATCTGCCCATGACCTCTTCCCCTAGCCTTACCATGCGTGCTCCCAGGAGCAGGCTAAGTTCAAAGGCTTGAGCCCAACGAATTTGGGGGAGCGGAGGCCGCCCTCAGGCAAGGCAGTTAGGGACATGGGATAGAATCCTATTACTCGCCAGTGGCACAACTCTCCCAGGAGAACGCTTCTTAACCCGGTCCACAGACCGCACCCCACCTCTAGTGTGTCAGTCTGTCTGACTGCCTGCTTGACTGCCTGCCTATTGGAGGATGGGAGAGGCAAGCCTTTGTGTGTGCCCGTCTGTTTATCTAACGGAGGAGGAGGAGACTAGTATGTCTCTCTGCCTGCCTATCTAACTATCTATCTATATATCTATTAATCTACCTAACTATCTATCTATCTAAAGGAGGCAAACCTGTAGGCTAGTGTGCCGTTTTATTTGTCTGTGTATTGGAGGATTAGGTTAGTGTGTCTATCTACATAAATACCAATTTGAAGAACAGGAGGATGCTACCGTGTATGTGTGTGTGTGTGTGTCTGTGTGTGTGTGTGTGTGAGCGCGGGTCTGTGTATCAATGTACCTGAAAGTAGAGTGGGGGGATTCTACTGTATGTGTCTATCAGTCTATGTGTGCATCTAACGGAGGAGGAGTAAGCTAGTATGTCTGTCTCTCTGTCTATGTATCACATATCTATATATGTACGTTTATCTAGTCGAGAAGAAGGAGGCTACAGTGTCTATCTCTCTGTCGGTCAGAGGAAGGGAAGACTAGTGTGTATGTCGGTCTGTGAGTCTATGATTGTGTCTGTATTATTATCTAATGGAGAAGAAGAAGGATTCCAAAGTGTCTGGCAATCAGTCTGTCTCTCTACAGGAGAACATAGAGGCTAGTGTGTGTATCGGTCAATCTCAGTGACTATCTTTCTGAAGGAGGAGGAGGAAGAGTCTATTACGTTTCTCTATCTATTATCTAATGGAGGAGGAGATTAGTGTGTCACACTCCCTGATTAATTGAGGAGAAGTAGGACGCCAGTGTGTGTATGTGTGTGTCTGTGGGTGTCTGCCTATGTATGTATGTGTCTGCCTATAGAATGCATGAGGAAGAGGAGGTTAGGATATGTGGCTGTTTCTAAGTGGAGGAAGAGGCTAGTGTGTCTGTCTGTCTATTTCTTTGTCTCTCTGTGTGTCTAATGGAGGAAGAATCCCAGTATTGGTGCCACTTGGGGGGGATGGCAATTGCCACCCTGAAGCAGCAGGGGGCGCCCCAACTACAGGCTGAGGGGGACACCGGATAGAAACCCACAGGCTTGCCTGGGCAGCCCATGCCTCCTGCTTCTGCCCTCTCTGTTTCCGCCACGGCCCCGCCCCAGCCCCGCCCCCGCCCCGCCCACAGGCCACCCCTGCCCGCCTCCCGGGAGCCGGGAAACGCAAAGATGTGCACCTCGTGTACCTAGGGTAGCAGAGATCAACCCTAGAAACGGCCAAGGGGGAGATCTGAGCAATAACAGGGGCTCGGTGGGGCAGCCCCGACTACTCGCTGCAGCCCCTGATCGCACCGCGCCTGCCTCCAGGGCGGACGCTGACATGGAAACATGCATACGGTGAACCTGGGGCAGGAGAGGCCGCCCCCAGGCCAGGCCGTTGTGGAGATGGGAGCCAACTGATCGGCTGATCAGAGGCAGTCCGCTCCCCACCACGTCCCTGTCCTCTGAAGTCACCTCACCAGCATCCCAGGACCTGGCTGGCAAGGAGAACTAAATCCCGGAAACCTGGCTTAGCAGAGGCCGCCCCGAGGGCAGAAGAGGTGGAGTTGGGAGGAAAATGACCAAGCCGCCGAGGCATCCCCATTTGCTGCTGTGCCGCCTCCGCCTCTGCTGCCGACCTCTTCCCCTGAGCTCACCACGCCCGCTCCCAGCAGCAGGGAGACTTCAAAGGTTTGAGTCCGGTGAACTTGGGGGAGCGGATGCCAACCCCAGGCAAGGCAGCTAGGGACATGGAAAAATATCCTCTGGCTCGCCAAGGGCACCCTATTCCCCGGTCGCCGCCGTCGAACCCCTTCCCCATACCGCATATCTCTACTTTGTCTGTCTGTCTGACTACCTGCCTGAATGCCTATATATTCGAGAATGGAAGAGGCTAGTCTACGTGTCTGTCTCTCGTTTTACCTAGCGGAGGAGGAGCCGACGACTATGTTTCTCCATTTGCCTGACTGTCTGTCTATCTATCTATCTATCTATCTATCTATCTATCTATCTATCTATCTATCCATCTAGTGGAGGCATAGCAGTTGTCACGTGTGACTTTTTACTTGTGTGACTGTTGGAGGAGGAGGTTAGTTTGTATATCAACGTATCTACCTATTGGAGGAAAAGAAGGAGGCTAGTGTGTGTGTGTGTGTGTGTGTGTGTGTGAGTCTGTCTGTCTGTCTGTCTATGTATTTGTCTCTCTGTCTTTCTAATGGAGGTTGGCTCTCAGTATTTGACTCACCTGGAGGGATGGCAAGTGCCACCCTGTAGCAGCAGAGGGCGGCCCCATTGCAGGCTGAGGGGGACACTGGATGGAAATCCACAGGCTTGCCTGGGCCGCCCGTGCCTCCCGCTTCCGCCCTCTCTATAGCCGCCCGCGCCAAGCCCCAGCCTGGCACCCTCCGCGCGCCCCACCGCACACCCGCCTCACGGGAGCCGGGAAACACAGAGATGTGCACCTCGAGTACCTAGGCTAGCAGAAACCAACCCTAGGACCGGCAAGGCGGAGATCGGAGCAAATACAGGGGCTCGGTGGGGCAGTTCCGCCTCCTCACTGCAGCCCCTAATCACACCGGGATTGCCTGCGGGGCGCAGGCTCACATGGAAACATGGATACTGTGAACCCGGGGCAGGAGAGCCCGCCCCCAGGACAGGCCCTTGTGGAGATGGGAGCAAACTGATCGACTCACCAGATGTAGTCCGCTCCCCTCGACGTCCCTGTACCCAGAGATCACCTCAGCTGCCTCCCAGGACCTGGCAGACAGGGAGAATTAAATCCCGCACACCTGGTGTAGCAGAGGCCACCCTGAGGCCAGGAGAGGGGGAGATGGTAGGAAAATGACCGAGTCGCCGATGCATCCCCCTTAGCTGCTGTGCCGCCTCCATATCTGCCCATGACCTCTTCCCCTAGCCTTACCATGCGTGCTCCCAGGAGCAGGCTAAGTTCAAAGGCTTGAGCCCAACGAATTTGGGGGAGCGGAGGCCGCCCTCAGGCAAGGCAGTTAGGGACATGGGATAGAATCCTATTACTCGCCAGTGGCACAACTCTCCCAGGAGAACGCTTCTTAACCCGGTCCACAGACCGCACCCCACCTCTAGTGTGTCAGTCTGTCTGACTGCCTGCTTGACTGCCTGCCTATTGGAGGATGGGAGAGGCAAGCCTTTGTGTGTGCCCGTCTGTTTATCTAACGGAGGAGGAGGAGACTAGTATGTCTCTCTGCCTGCCTATCTAAATATCTATCTATATATCTATTAATCTACCTAACTATCTATCTATCTAAAGGAGGCAAACCTGTAGGCTAGTGTGCCGTTTTATTTGTCTGTGTATTGGAGGATTAGGTTAGTGTGTCTATCTACATAAATACCAATTTGAAGAACAGGAGGATGCTACCGTGTATGTGTGTGTGTGTGTGTCTGTGTGTGTGTGTGTGTGAGCGCGGGTCTGTGTATCAATGTACCTGAAAGTAGAGTGGGGGGATTCTACTGTATGTGTCTATCAGTCTATGTGTGCATCTAACGGAGGAGGAGTAAGCTAGTATGTCTGTCTCTCTGTCTATGTATCACATATCTATATATGTACGTTTATCTAGTCGAGAAGAAGGAGGCTAGAGTGTCTATCTCTCTGTCGGTCAGAGGAAGGGAAGACTAGTGTGTATGTCGGTCTGTGAGTCTATGATTGTGTCTGTATTATTATCTAATGGAGAAGAAGAAGGATTCCAAAGTGTCTGGCAATCAGTCTGTCTCTCTACAGGAGAACATAGAGGCTAGTGTGTGTATCGGTCAATCTCAGTGACTATCTTTCTGAAGGAGGAGGAGGAAGAGTCTATTACGTTTCTCTATCTATTATCTAATGGAGGAGGAGATTAGTGTGTCACACTCCCTGATTAATTGAGGAGAAGTAGGACGCCAGTGTGTGTATGTGTGTGTCTGTGGGTGTCTGCCTATGTATGTATGTGTCTGCCTATAGAATGCATGAGGAAGAGGAGGTTAGGATATGTGGCTGTTTCTAAGTGGAGGAAGAGGCTAGTGTGTCTGTCTGTCTATTTCTTTGTCTCTCTGTGTGTCTAATGGAGGAAGAATCCCAGTATTGGTGCCACTTGGGGGGGATGGCAATTGCCACCCTGAAGCAGCAGGGGGCGCCCCAACTACAGGCTGAGGGGGACACCGGATAGAAACCCACAGGCTTGCCTGGGCAGCCCATGCCTCCTGCTTCTGCCCTCTCTGTTTCCGCCACGGCCCCGCCCCAGCCCCGCCCCCGCCCCGCCCACAGGCCACCCCTGCCCGCCTCCCGGGAGCCGGGAAACGCAAAGATGTGCACCTCGTGTACCTAGGGTAGCAGAGATCAACCCTAGAAACGGCCAAGGGGGAGATCTGAGCAATAACAGGGGCTCGGTGGGGCAGCCCCGACTACTCGCTGCAGCCCCTGATCGCACCGCGCCTGCCTCCAGGGCGGACGCTGACATGGAAACATGCATACGGTGAACCTGGGGCAGGAGAGGCCGCCCCCAGGCCAGGCCGTTGTGGAGATGGGAGCCAACTGATCGGCTGATCAGAGGCAGTCCGCTCCCCACCACGTCCCTGTCCTCTGAAGTCACCTCACCAGCATCCCAGGACCTGGCTGGCAAGGAGAACTAAATCCCGGAAACCTGGCTTAGCAGAGGCCGCCCCGAGGGCAGAAGAGGTGGAGTTCGGAGGAAAATGACCAAGCCGCCGAGGCATCCCCATTTGCTGCTGTGCCGCCTCCGCCTCTGCTGCCGACCTCTTCCCCTGAGCTCACCACGCCCGCTCCCAGCAGCAGGGAGACTTCAAAGGTTTGAGTCCGGTGAACTTGGGGGAGCGGATGCCAACCCCAGGCAAGGCAGCTAGGGACATGGAAAAATATCCTCTGGCTCGCCAAGGGCACCCTATTCCCCGGTCGCCGCCGTCGAACCCCTTCCCCATACCGCATATCTCTACTTTGTCTGTCTGTCTGACTAACTGCCTGAAAGCCTATATATTCGAGAATGGAAGAGGTTAGTCTACGTGTCTGTCTCTCGTTTTACCTAACGGAGGAGAATCCGACGACTATGTTTCTCTATTTGCCTGTATATCTGTCTGTCTGTCTGTCTGTCTATCTATCTATCTATCTATCTATCTATCTATCTATCTATCTATCTATCTATCCATCCATCCATCTAGTGGAGGCATAGCAGTAGCCACGTGTGACTGTTTACTTGTGTGACTGTTGGAGTTGGAGGTTAGTTTGTATATCAACATATCTACCTATTGGAAGAAGAGAAGGAGGCGTGTGTGTGTGTGTGTGTGTGTGTGTGTGTGTGTGTTTGTGTGTGTGTCTGTCTATGTATTTGTCTCTCTGTCTTTCCATTTGAGGATGGCTCTCAGTATTTGACTCACCTGGAGCGATGGCAATTGGCACCCTGTGGCAGCAGGGGGCACCCCAGAGCAGGCTTAATTTGCCACAGAGTGGAAACTCACAGGCCTGCCTGGCCACCGGTTGCCCCCAGCTTCTGCGTTTCCTGTAGCCGCCACCGCACCGCCCCATCCCCGCCCCTTCACCACCCCTCTCCTGCCTCCCGGGATCAGGCCAAAACATGAGCTTAACCTTTTTTATCAGGGTACCAGAGAGGGACCCCAGGAACGGCCAATGAGGAAATGGGAGCTGATACAGGGTCTGGGTGGTGCAGCCCCGCCTCCTCACTGCAGCCTCTGACCATAGAATGCCTTTCTCCAGGGGGCAGGTGGACCTGGAAACATGCATTCTGTGAACCTTGGCAGGAGATTCCGCCCCCAGCCCAAGCCCCTTTAGAGATGTGTGTGAACTGATCGTCTCAGCCTGGGCAGTCCACTGCCTGCTACGTATCTGTCCCCTGAACTCACCTCACCATCATCCCATAACCTGGCTGACAAGGAGACTTAACTCCCACAAACCTGGGGAGTAGATGCTGCCCAGAGCCCAGGAGAAGGGGAGATGGGAGCAAAATGACCAAGTCGCCGAAGCATGCCCCTTAGCTGCTGTGCTTCCTCTCCTCTGCCCCCTACCTCTTCCCAGGCCCTCACCACGCCTTCGCCCGGGGAGCAGGCCCGGGGGCAGGTGGGCAGAATCCTATGAATCTGGAGGAGTTGAGGCCCCCCAGGCAAGGCAGCTAGGGACAAGGGAGAAAATTCTCTGTCTTGCCAGGGGCATCCTAATTCCCTGTCACCGCCGCCGACCCCAACCCAGACCGCACCCCGCCTCTAGTGAGTCTGTGTGTCTGACTTCCAGCCTGACTGTCTATCTATTGGAGGATGGGAGAGGCTAGCCTATGTGTTTATCTCTCTGTTTATCTAACGGAGGAGGAAGAGACTAGAATGTCTATCTCCTTGCCTGCATATATATCTATGTATCTCTCTATGTATCTCTCTATGTATCTCTCTATCTCTCTCTCTATCTATCTATCTATCTATCTGTCTATCTATCTATCTATCTATCAATCTATCTATCTATTTATCTAGGTGAGGCATAGGAGTAGGCTAGTGTGTCATTTATTTTTTTGTCTGTTGAAGGAGGAGGTTAATGTATCTGTCTACCTATCTACCTATTTGAGCAAGCGGAGGAGGGCAATGTGTGTGCGTGTGCGTGTTTGCGTGCGGGTCTGTGTACTATGTATCTGTAAGTAAAGGGGGAGGAGGCTACTGTGTCAGTCTATGAGTCTTTATATGCGTCTAATGGAGGAGGAGAAGGCTAGTATGTCTGTCTGTGTGTCTGTTTATGTATAAGATATCCAAGTATGAAATTATATCTAATCGAGAAGAAGGAGGAGGCCCGTGTGTCTGGCTATCTGTGTGTCTCTCTAGCAGGTGTAGGTAGAGGCTTGTGTGTGTATCCATCAATCTCACTGACTATGTATCTAATGGAGGAAGATAAAAAGTCTATTAAGTTTGTCTAAGTATTATCTAATGGAGGAGGAGATTAGTGTGTCTATGAACCTGCGTAATTTGTGACCAGGAGGAGGCTAGAGTGTGTGTGTGTGTGTGGGGGGGTGCGTGTGTGTTTGTGTCTGAGTATGTATGTATCTGTCTAACAATTTAATGGATGAAGAGCTTTAGGTTAGGATATATGGCTGTTTCTGAATGGAGGAAGAGGCTAGTGAGTCTGTGTGTCTATTTATTTGTCTCTCTGTGTGTCTAAAGGAGGAAGAATCCCAGTATTCGTGCCACTTGGGGGGATGGCAATTGCCACCCTGAAGCAGCAGGGGACGCCCCAACTACAGGCTGAGGGGGACACTGGATAGAAACCCACAGGCTTGCCTGGGCAGCCCATGCCTCCTGCTTCTGCCCTCTCTGTTTCCGCCACGGCCCCGCCCCGGCCCCGCCCCCGCCACGCCCACAGGCCACCCCTGCCCGCCTCCCGGGAGCCGGGAAACGCCAAGATGTGCACCTCGTGTACCTAGGGTAGCAGAGATCAACCCTATAACCGGCCAAGGGGGAGATCTGAGCAATAACAGGGGCTCGGTGGGGCAGCCCCGACTACTCACTGCAGCCCCTGATCGCACCGCGCCTGCCTCCAGGGCGGACGCTGACATGGAAACATGCATACGGTGAACCTGGGGCAGGAGAGGCCGCCCCCAGGCCAGGCCGTTGTGGAGATGGGAGCCAACTGATCGGCTGATCAGAGGCAGTCCGCTCCCCACCACGTCCCTGTCCTCTGAAGTCACCTCACCAGCATCCCAGGACCTGGCTGACAAGGAGAACTAAATCCCGGAAACCTGGGTTAGCAGAGGCCGCCCCGAGGGCAGAAGAGGTGGAGCTGGGAGGAAAATGACCAAGCCGCCGAGGCATCCCCGTTTGCTGCTGTGCCGCCTCCACCTCTGCTGCCGACCTCTTCCCCTGAGCTCACCACACCCGCTCCCAGCAGCAGGGAGACTTCAAAGGTTTGAGTCCGGTGAACTTGGGGGAGCGGATGCCAACCCCAGGCAAGGCAGCTAGGGACATGCAAAAATATCCTCTGGCTCGCCAAGGGCACCCTATTCCCCGGTCGCCGCCGTCGAACCCCTTCCCCATACCGCATATCTCTACTTTGTCTGTCTGTCTGTCTGTATATCTATCTATCTATCTATCTATCTATCTATCTATCTATCTATCCATCCATCCATCTAGTGGAGGCATAGCAGTAGCCACGTGTGACTGTTTACTTGTGTGACTGTTGGAGGAGGAGGTTAGTTTGTATATCAACGTATCTACCTATTGGAGGAAGAGAAGGAGGCTAGTGTGTGTGTGTGTGTGTGTGTGTGTGTGTGTGTGTGTGAGTCTGTCTGTCTGTCTGTCTATGTATTTGTCTCTCTGTCTTTCTAATGGAGGTTGGCTCTCAGTATTTGACTCACCTGGAGGGATGGCAAGTGCCACCCTGTAGCAGCAGAGGGCGGCCCCATTGCAGGCTGAGGGGGACACTGGATGGAAATCCACAGGCTTGCCTGGGCCGCCCGTGCCTCCCGCTTCCGCCCTCTCTATAGCCGCCCGCGCCAAGCCCCAGCCTGGCACCCTCCGCGCGCCCCACCGCACACCCGCCTCACGGGAGCCGGGAAACACAGAGATGTGCACCTCGAGTACCTAGGCTAGCAGAAACCAACCCTAGGACCGGCAAGGCGGAGATCGGAGCAAATACAGGGGCTCGGTGGGGCAGTTCCGCCTCCTCACTGCAGCCCCTAATCACACCGGGATTGCCTGCGGGGCGCAGGCTCACATGGAAACATGGATACTGTGAACCCGGGGCAGGAGAGCCCGCCCCCAGGACAGGCCCTTGTGGAGATGGGAGCAAACTGATCGACTCACCAGATGTAGTCCGCTCCCCTCGACGTCCCTGTACCCAGAGATCACCTCAGCTGCCTCCCAGGACCTGGCAGACAGGGAGAATTAAATCCCGCACACCTGGTGTAGCAGAGGCCACCCTGAGGCCAGGAGAGGGGGAGATGGTAGGAAAATGACCGAGTCGCCGATGCATCCCCCTTAGCTGCTGTGCCGCCTCCATATCTGCCCATGACCTCTTCCCCTAGCCTTACCATGCGTGCTCCCAGGAGCAGGCTAAGTTCAAAGGCTTGAGCCCAACGAATTTGGGGGAGCGGAGGCCGCCCTCAGGCAAGGCAGTTAGGGACATGGGATAGAATCCTATTACTCGCCAGTGGCACAACTCTCCCAGGAGAACGCTTCTTAACCCGGTCCACAGACCGCACCCCACCTCTAGTGTGTCAGTCTGTCTGACTGCCTGCTTGACTGCCTGCCTATTGGAGGATGGGAGAGGCAAGCCTTTGTGTGTGCCCGTCTGTTTATCTAACGGAGGAGGAGGAGACTAGTATGTCTCTCTGCCTGCCTATCTAACTATCTATCTATATATCTATTAATCTACCTAACTATCTATCTATCTAAAGGAGGCAAACCTGTAGGCTAGTGTGCCGTTTTATTTGTCTGTGTATTGGAGGATTAGGTTAGTGTGTCTATCTACATAAATACCAATTTGAAGAACAGGAGGATGCTACCGTGTATGTGTGTGTGTGTGTGTCTGTGTGTGTGTGTGTGTGAGCGCGGGTCTGTGTATCAATGTACCTGAAAGTAGAGTGGGGGGATTCTACTGTATGTGTCTATCAGTCTATGTGTGCATCTAACGGAGGAGGAGTAAGCTAGTATGTCTGTCTCTCTGTCTATGTATCACATATCTATATATGTACGTTTATCTAGTCGAGAAGAAGGAGGCTAGAGTGTCTATCTCTCTGTCGGTCAGAGGAAGGGAAGACTAGTGTGTATGTCGGTCTGTGAGTCTATGATTGTGTCTGTATTATTATCTAATGGAGAAGAAGAAGGATTCCAAAGTGTCTGGCAATCAGTCTGTCTCTCTACAGGAGAACATAGAGGCTAGTGTGTGTATCGGTCAATCTCAGTGACTATCTTTCTGAAGGAGGAGGAGGAAGAGTCTATTACGTTTCTCTATCTATTATCTAATGGAGGAGGAGATTAGTGTGTCACACTCCCTGATTAATTGAGGAGAAGTAGGACGCCAGTGTGTGTATGTGTGTGTCTGTGGGTGTCTGCCTATGTATGTATGTGTCTGCCTATAGAATGCATGAGGAAGAGGAGGTTAGGATATGTGGCTGTTTCTAAGTGGAGGAAGAGGCTAGTGTGTCTGTCTGTCTATTTCTTTGTCTCTCTGTGTGTCTAATGGAGGAAGAATCCCAGTATTGGTGCCACTTGGGGGGGATGGCAATTGCCACCCTGAAGCAGCAGGGGGCGCCCCAACTACAGGCTGAGGGGGACACCGGATAGAAACCCACAGGCTTGCCTGGGCAGCCCATGCCTCCTGCTTCTGCCCTCTCTGTTTCCGCCACGGCCCCGCCCCAGCCCCGCCCCCGCCCCGCCCACAGGCCACCCCTGCCCGCCTCCCGGGAGCCGGGAAACGCAAAGATGTGCACCTCGTGTACCTAGGGTAGCAGAGATCAACCCTAGAAACGGCCAAGGGGGAGATCTGAGCAATAACAGGGGCTCGGTGGGGCAGCCCCGACTACTCGCTGCAGCCCCTGATCGCACCGCGCCTGCCTCCAGGGCGGACGCTGACATGGAAACATGCATACGGTGAACCTGGGGCAGGAGAGGCCGCCCCCAGGCCAGGCCGTTGTGGAGATGGGAGCCAACTGATCGGCTGATCAGAGGCAGTCCGCTCCCCACCACGTCCCTGTCCTCTGAAGTCACCTCACCAGCATCCCAGGACCTGGCTGGCAAGGAGAACTAAATCCCGGAAACCTGGCTTAGCAGAGGCCGCCCCGAGGGCAGAAGAGGTGGAGTTGGGAGGAAAATGACCAAGCCGCCGAGGCATCCCCATTTGCTGCTGTGCCGCCTCCGCCTCTGCTGCCGACCTCTTCCCCTGAGCTCACCACGCCCGCTCCCAGCAGCAGGGAGACTTCAAAGGTTTGAGTCCGGTGAACTTGGGGGAGCAGATGCCAACCCCAGGCAAGGCAGCTAGGGACATGCAAAAATATCCTCTGGCTCGCCAAGGGCACCCTATTCCCCGGTCGCCGCCGTCGAACCCCTTCCCCATACCGCATATCTCTACTTTGTCTGTCTGTCTGACTACCTGCCTGAATGCCTATATATTCGAGAATGGAAGAGGCTAGTCTACGTGTCTGTCTCTCGTTTTACCTAGCGGAGGAGGAGCCGACGACTATGTTTCTCCATTTGCCTGACTGTCTATCTATCTATCTATCTATCTATCTATCTATCTATCTATCTATCTATCCATCTAGTGGAGGCATAGCAGTTGTCACGTGTGACTTTTTACTTGTGTGACTGTTGGAGGAGGAGGTTAGTTTGTATATCAACGTATCTACCTATTGGAGGAAGAGAAGGAGGCTAGTGTGTGTGTGTGTGTGTGTGTGTGTGTGAGTCTGTCTGTCTGTCTGTCTATGTATTTGTCTCTCTGTCTTTCTAATGGAGGTTGGCTCTCAGTATTTGACTCACCTGGAGGGATGGCAAGTGCCACCCTGTAGCAGCAGAGGGCGGCCCCATTGCAGGCTGAGGGGGACACTGGATGGAAATCCACAGGCTTGCCTGGGCCGCCCGTGCCTCCCGCTTCCGCCCTCTCTATAGCCGCCCGCGCCAAGCCCCAGCCTGGCACCCTCCGCGCGCCCCACCGCACACCCGCCTCACGGGAGCCGGGAAACACAGAGATGTGCACCTCGAGTACCTAGGCTAGCAGAAACCAACCCTAGGACCGGCAAGGCGGAGATCGGAGCAAATACAGGGGCTCGGTGGGGCAGTTCCGCCTCCTCACTGCAGCCCCTAATCACACCGGGATTGCCTGCGGGGCGCAGGCTCACATGGAAACATGGATACTGTGAACCCGGGGCAGGAGAGCCCGCCCCCAGGACAGGCCCTTGTGGAGATGGGAGCAAACTGATCGACTCACCAGATGTAGTCCGCTCCCCTCGACGTCCCTGTACCCAGAGATCACCTCAGCTGCCTCCCAGGACCTGGCAGACAGGGAGAATTAAATCCCGCACACCTGGTGTAGCAGAGGCCACCCTGAGGCCAGGAGAGGGGGAGATGGTAGGAAAATGACCGAGTCGCCGATGCATCCCCCTTAGCTGCTGTGCCGCCTCCATATCTGCCCATGACCTCTTCCCCTAGCCTTACCATGCGTGCTCCCAGGAGCAGGCTAAGTTCAAAGGCTTGAGCCCAACGAATTTGGGGGAGCGGAGGCCGCCCTCAGGCAAGGCAGTTAGGGACATGGGATAGAATCCTATTACTCGCCAGTGGCACAACTCTCCCAGGAGAACGCTTCTTAACCCGGTCCACAGACCGCACCCCACCTCTAGTGTGTCAGTCTGTCTGACTGCCTGCTTGACTGCCTGCCTATTGGAGGATGGGAGAGGCAAGCCTTTGTGTGTGCCCGTCTGTTTATCTAACGGAGGAGGAGGAGACTAGTATGTCTCTCTGCCTGCCTATCTAACTATCTATCTATATATCTATTAATCTACCTAACTATCTATCTATCTAAAGGAGGCAAACCTGTAGGCTAGTGTGCCGTTTTATTTGTCTGTGTATTGGAGGATTAGGTTAGTGTGTCTATCTACATAAATACCAATTTGAAGAACAGGAGGATGCTACCGTGTATGTGTGTGTGTGTGTGTCTGTGTGTGTGTGTGTGTGAGCGCGGGTCTGTGTATCAATGTACCTGAAAGTAGAGTGGGGGGATTCTACTGTATGTGTCTATCAGTCTATGTGTGCATCTAACGGAGGAGGAGTAAGCTAGTATGTCTGTCTCTCTGTCTATGTATCACATATCTATATATGTACGTTTATCTAGTCGAGAAGAAGGAGGCTACAGTGTCTATCTCTCTGTCGGTCAGAGGAAGGGAAGACTAGTGTGTATGTCGGTCTGTGAGTCTATGATTGTGTCTGTATTATTATCTAATGGAGAAGAAGAAGGATTCCAAAGTGTCTGGCAATCAGTCTGTCTCTCTACAGGAGAACATAGAGGCTAGTGTGTGTATCGGTCAATCTCAGTGACTATCTTTCTGAAGGAGGAGGAGGAAGAGTCTATTACGTTTCTCTATCTATTATCTAATGGAGGAGGAGATTAGTGTGTCACACTCCCTGATTAATTGAGGAGAAGTAGGACGCCAGTGTGTGTATGTGTGTGTCTGTGGGTGTCTGCCTATGTATGTATGTGTCTGCCTATAGAATGCATGAGGAAGAGGAGGTTAGGATATGTGGCTGTTTCTAAGTGGAGGAAGAGGCTAGTGTGTCTGTCTGTCTATTTCTTTGTCTCTCTGTGTGTCTAATGGAGGAAGAATCCCAGTATTGGTGCCACTTGGGGGGGATGGCAATTGCCACCCTGAAGCAGCAGGGGGCGCCCCAACTACAGGCTGAGGGGGACACCGGATAGAAACCCACAGGCTTGCCTGGGCAGCCCATGCCTCCTGCTTCTGCCCTCTCTGTTTCCGCCACGGCCCCGCCCCAGCCCCGCCCCCGCCCCGCCCACAGGCCACCCCTGCCCGCCTCCCGGGAGCCGGGAAACGCAAAGATGTGCACCTCGTGTACCTAGGGTAGCAGAGATCAACCCTAGAAACGGCCAAGGGGGAGATCTGAGCAATAACAGGGGCTCGGTGGGGCAGCCCCGACTACTCGCTGCAGCCCCTGATCGCACCGCGCCTGCCTCCAGGGCGGACGCTGACATGGAAACATGCATACGGTGAACCTGGGGCAGGAGAGGCCGCCCCCAGGCCAGGCCGTTGTGGAGATGGGAGCCAACTGATCGGCTGATCAGAGGCAGTCCGCTCCCCACCACGTCCCTGTCCTCTGAAGTCACCTCACCAGCATCCCAGGACCTGGCTGGCAAGGAGAACTAAATCCCGGAAACCTGGCTTAACAGAGGCCGCCCCGAGGGCAGAAGAGGTGGAGTTCGGAGGAAAATGACCAAGCCGCCGAGGCATCCCCATTTGCTGCTGTGCCGCCTCCGCCTCTGCTGCCGACCTCTTCCCCTGAGCTCACCACGCCCGCTCCCAGCAGCAGGGAGACTTCAAAGGTTTGAGTCCGGTGAACTTGGGGGAGCGGATGCCAACCCCAGGCAAGGCAGCTAGGGACATGGAAAAATATCCTCTGGCTCGCCAAGGGCACCCTATTCCCCGGTCGCCGCCGTCGAACCCCTTCCCCATACCGCATATCTCTACTTTGTCTGTCTGTCTGACTAACTGCCTGAAAGCCTATATATTCGAGAATGGAAGAGGTTAGTCTACGTGTCTGTCTCTCGTTTTACCTAACGGAGGAGAATCCGACGACTATGTTTCTCTATTTGCCTGTATATCTGTCTGTCTGTCTGTCTGTCTGTCTATCTATCTATCTATCTATCTATCTATCTATCTATCCATCCATCCATCTAGTGGAGGCATAGCAGTAGCCACGTGTGACTGTTTACTTGTGTGACTGTTGGAGTTGGAGGTTAGTTTGTATATCAACATATCTACCTATTGGAAGAAGAGAAGGAGGCGTGTGTGTGTGTGTGTGTGTGTGTGTGTGTGTGTGTGTTTGTGTGTGTGTCTGTCTATGTATTTGTCTCTCTGTCTTTCCATTTGAGGATGGCTCTCAGTATTTGACTCACCTGGAGCGATGGCAATTGGCACCCTGTGGCAGCAGGGGGCACCCCAGAGCAGGCTTAATTTGCCACAGAGTGGAAACTCACAGGCCTGCCTGGCCACCGGTTGCCCCCAGCTTCTGCGTTTCCTGTAGCCGCCACCGCACCGCCCCATCCCCGCCCCTTCACCACCCCTCTCCTGCCTCCCGGGATCAGGCCAAAACATGAGCTTAACCTTTTTTATCAGGGTACCAGAGAGGGACCCCAGGAACGGCCAATGAGGAAATGGGAGCTGATACAGGGTCTGGGTGGTGCAGCCCCGCCTCCTCACTGCAGCCTCTGACCATAGAATGCCTTTCTCCAGGGGGCAGGTGGACCTGGAAACATGCATTCTGTGAACCTTGGCAGGAGATTCCGCCCCCAGCCCAAGCCCCTTTAGAGATGTGTGTGAACTGATCGTCTCAGCCTGGGCAGTCCACTGCCTGCTACGTATCTGTCCCCTGAACTCACCTCACCATCATCCCATAACCTGGCTGACAAGGAGACTTAACTCCCACAAACCTGGGGAGTAGATGCTGCCCAGAGCCCAGGAGAAGGGGAGATGGGAGCAAAATGACCAAGTCGCCGAAGCATGCCCCTTAGCTGCTGTGCTTCCTCTCCTCTGCCCCCTACCTCTTCCCAGGCCCTCACCACGCCTTCGCCCGGGGAGCAGGCCCGGGGGCAGGTGGGCAGAATCCTATGAATCTGGAGGAGTTGAGGCCCCCCAGGCAAGGCAGCTAGGGACAAGGGAGAAAATTCTCTGTCTTGCCAGGGGCATCCTAATTCCCTGTCACCGCCGCCGACCCCAACCCAGACCGCACCCCGCCTCTAGTGAGTCTGTGTGTCTGACTTCCAGCCTGACTGTCTATCTATTGGAGGATGGGAGAGGCTAGCCTATGTGTTTATCTCTCTGTTTATCTAACGGAGGAGGAAGAGACTAGAATGTCTATCTCCTTGCCTGCATATATATCTATGTATCTCTCTATGTATCTCTCTATGTATCTCTCTATCTCTCTCTCTCTCTCTCTATCTATCTATCTATCTATCTATCTATATATCTATCTATCTATCAATCTATCTATCTATTTATCTAGGTGAGGCATAGGAGTAGGCTAGTGTGTCATTTATTTTTTTGTCTGTTGAAGGAGGAGGTTAATGTATCTGTCTACCTATCTACCTATTTGAGCAAGCGGAGGAGGGCAATGTGTGTGCGTGTGCGTGTTTCCGTGCGGGTCTGTGTACTATGTATCTGTAAGTAAAGGGGGAGGAGGCTACTGTGTCAGTCTATGAGTCTTTATATGCGTCTAATGGAGGAGGAGAAGGCTAGTATGTCTGTCTGTGTGTCTGTTTATGTATAAGATATCCAAGTATGAAATTATATCTAATCGAGAAGAAGGAGGAGGCCCGTGTGTCTGGCTATCTGTGTGTCTCTCTAGCAGGTGTAGGTAGAGGCTTGTGTGTGTATCCATCAATCTCACTGACTATGTATCTAATGGAGGAAGATAAAAAGTCTATTAAGTTTGTCTAAGTATTATCTAATGGAGGAGGAGATTAGTGTGTCTATGAACCTGCGTAATTTATGACCAGGAGGAGGCTAGAGTGTGTGTGTGTGTGGGGGGGGGTGCGTGTGTGTTTGTGTCTGAGTATGTATGTATCTGTCTAACAATTTAATGGATGAAGAGCTTTAGGTTAGGATATATGGCTGTTTCTGAATGGAGGAAGAGGCTAGTGAGTCTGTGTGTCTATTTATTTGTCTCTCTGTGTGTCTAAAGGAGGAAGAATCCCAGTATTCGTGCCACTTGGGGGGATGGCAATTGCCACCCTGAAGCAGCAGGGGGCGCCCCAACTACAGGCTGAGGGGGACACTGGATAGAAACCCACAGGCTTGCCTGGGCAGCCCATGCCTCCTGCTTCTGCCCTCTCTGTTTCCGCCACGGCCCCGCCCCGGCCCCGCCCCCGCCACGCCCACAGGCCACCCCTGCCCGCCTCCCGGGAGCCGGGAAACGCCAAGATGTGCACCTCGTGCACCTAGGGTAGCAGAGATCAACCCTATAACCGGCCAAGGGGGAGATCTGAGCAATAACAGGGGCTCGGTGGGGCAGCCCCGACTACTCGCTGCAGCCCCTGATCGCACCGCGCCTGCCTCCAGGGCGGACGCTGACATGGAAACATGCATACGGTGAACCTGGGGCAGGAGAGGCCGCCCCCAGGCCAGGCCGTTGTGGAGATGGGAGCCAACTGATCGGCTGATCAGAGGCAGTCCGCTCCCCACCACGTCCCTGTCCTCTGAAGTCACCTCACCAGCATCCCAGGACCTGGCTGACAAGGAGAACTAAATCCCGGAAACCTGGGTTAGCAGAGGCCGCCCCGAGGGCAGAAGAGGTGGAGCTGGGAGGAAAATGACCAAGCCGCCGAGGCATCCCCGTTTGCTGCTGTGCCGCCTCCACCTCTGCTGCCGACCTCTTCCCCTGAGCTCACCACACCCGCTCCCAGCAGCAGGGAGACTTCAAAGGTTTGAGTCCGGTGAACTTGGGGGAGCGGATGCCAACCCCAGGCAAGGCAGCTAGGGACATGCAAAAATATCCTCTGGCTCGCCAAGGGCACCCTATTCCCCGGTCGCCGCCGTCGAACCCCTTCCCCATACCGCATATCTCTACTTTGTCTGTCTGTCTGTCTGTATATCTATCTATCTATCTATCTATCTATCTATCTATCTATCCATCCATCCATCTAGTGGAGGCATAGCAGTAGCCACGTGTGACTGTTTACTTGTGTGACTGTTGGAGTAGGAGGTTAGTTTGTATATCAACGTATCTACCTATTGGAGGAAGAGAAGGAGGCGTGTGTGTGTGTGTGTGTGTGTGTGTGGGTGTGTGTGTGTGTGTGTGTTTGTGTGTGTGTCTGTCTATGTATTTGTCTCTCTGTCTTTCCATTTGAGGATGGCTCTCAGTATTTGACTCACCTGGAGCGATGGCAATTGGCACCCTGTGGCAGCAGGGGGCACCCCAGAGCAGGCTTAATTTGCCACAGAGTGGAAACTCACAGGCCTGCCTGGCCACCCGTTGCCCCCAGCTTCTGCGTTTCCTGTAGCCGCCACCGCACCGCCCCATCCCCGCCCCTTCACCACCCCTCTCCTGCCTCCCGGGATCAGGCCAAAACATGAGCTTAACCTTTTTTATCAGGGTACCAGAGAGGGACCCCAGGAACGGCCAATGAGGAAATGGGAGCTGATACAGGGTCTGGGTGGTGCAGCCCCGCCTCCTCACTGCAGCCTCTGACCATAGAATGCCTTTCTCCAGGGGGCAGGTGGACCTGGAAACATGCATTCTGTGAACCTTGGCAGGAGATTCCGCCCCCAGCCCAAGCCCCTTTAGAGATGTGTGTGAACTGATCGTCTCAGCCTGGGCAGTCCACTGCCTGCTACGTATCTGTCCCCTGAACTCACCTCACCATCATCCCATAACCTGGCTGACAAGGAGACTTAACTCCCACAAACCTGGGGAGTAGATGCTGCCCAGAGCCCAGGAGAAGGGGAGATGGGAGCAAAATGACCAAGTCGCCGAAGCATGCCCCTTAGCTGCTGTGCTTCCTCTCCTCTGCCCCCTACCTCTTCCCAGGCCCTCACCACGACTTCGCCCGGGGAGCAGGCCCGGGGGCAGGTGGGCAGAATCCTATGAATCTGGAGGAGTTGAGGCCCCCCAGGCAAGGCAGCTAGGGACAAGGGAGAAAATTCTCTGTCTTGCCAGGGGCATCCTAATTCCCTGTCACCGCCGCCGACCCCAACCCAGACCGCACCCCGCCTCTAGTGAGTCTGTGTGTCTGACTTCCAGCCTGACTGTCTATCTATTGGAGGATGGGAGAGGCTAGTCTATGTGTTTATCTCTCTGTTTATCTAACGGAGGAGGAGGAGACTAGCATGCCTATCTCCTTGCCTGCATATATATCTATGTATCTCTCTATGTATCTCTCTATGTAACTCTCTATCTCTCTCTCTATGTATCTCTCTATCTCTCTCTCTATCTCTCTCTCTCTCTATCTCTCTCTCTATCTATCTATCTATCTATCTATCTATCTATCTATCCATCTAGTGGAGGCATAGCAGTTGTCACGTGTGACTTTTTACTTGTGTGACTGTTGGAGGAGGAGGTTAGTTTGTATATCAACGTATCTACCTATTGCAGGAAGAGAAGGAGGCTAGTGTGTGTGTGTGTGTGTGTGTGTGTGTGTGTGAGTCTGTCTGTCTGTCTGTCTATGTATTTGTCTCTCTGTCTTTCTAATGGAGGTTGGCTCTCAGTATTTGACTCACCTGGAGGGATGGCAAGTGCCACCCTGTAGCAGCAGAGGGCGGCCCCATTGCAGGCTGAGGGGGACACTGGATGGAAATCCACAGGCTTGCCTGGGCCGCCCGTGCCTCCCGCTTCCGCCCTCTCTATAGCCGCCCGCGCCAAGCCCCAGCCTGGCACCCTCCGCGCGCCCCACCGCACACCCGCCTCACGGGAGCCGGGAAACACAGAGATGTGCACCTCGAGTACCTAGGCTAGCAGAAACCAACCCTAGGACCGGCAAGGCGGAGATCGGAGCAAATACAGGGGCTCGGTGGGGCAGTTCCGCCTCCTCACTGCAGCCCCTAATCACACCGGGATTGCCTGCGGGGCGCAGGCTCACATGGAAACATGGATACTGTGAACCCGGGGCAGGAGAGCCCGCCCCCAGGACAGGCCCTTGTGGAGATGGGAGCAAACTGATCGACTCACCAGATGTAGTCCGCTCCCCTCGACATCCCTGTACCCAGAGATCACCTCAGCTGCCTCCCAGGACCTGGCAGACAGGGAGAATTAAATCCCGCACACCTGGTGTAGCAGAGGCCACCCTGAGGCCAGGAGAGGGGGAGATGGTAGGAAAATGACCGAGTCGCCGATGCATCCCCCTTAGCTGCTGTGCCGCCTCCATATCTGCCCATGACCTCTTCCCCTAGCCTTACCATGCGTGCTCCCAGGAGCAGGCTAAGTTCAAAGGCTTGAGCCCAACGAATTTGGGGGAGCGGAGGCCGCCCTCAGGCAAGGCAGTTAGGGACATGGGATAGAATCCTATTACTCGCCAGTGGCACAACTCTCCCAGGAGAACGCTTCTTAACCCGGTCCACAGACCGCACCCCACCTCTAGTGTGTCAGTCTGTCTGACTGCCTGCTTGACTGCCTGCCTATTGGAGGATGGGAGAGGCAAGCCTTTGTGTGTGCCCGTCTGTTTATCTAACGGAGGAGGAGGAGACTAGTATGTCTCTCTGCCTGCCTATCTAACTATCTATCTATATATCTATTAATCTACCTAACTATCTATCTATCTAAAGGAGGCAAACCTGTAGGCTAGTGTGCCGTTTTATTTGTCTGTGTATTGGAGGATTAGGTTAGTGTGTCTATCTACATAAATACCAATTTGAAGAACAGGAGGATGCTACCGTGTATGTGTGTGTGTGTGTGTCTGTGTGTGTGTGTGTGTGAGCGCGGGTCTGTGTATCAATGTACCTGAAAGTAGAGTGGGGGGATTCTACTGTATGTGTCTATCAGTCTATGTGTGCATCTAACGGAGGAGGAGTAAGCTAGTATGTCTGTCTCTCTGTCTATGTATCACATATCTATATATGTACGTTTATCTAGTCGAGAAGAAGGAGGCTACAGTGTCTATCTCTCTGTCGGTCAGAGGAAGGGAAGACTAGTGTGTATGTCGGTCTGTGAGTCTATGATTGTGTCTGTATTATTATCTAATGGAGAAGAAGAAGGATTCCAAAGTGTCTGGCAATCAGTCTGTCTCTCTACAGGAGAACATAGAGGCTAGTGTGTGTATCGGTCAATCTCAGTGACTATCTTTCTGAAGGAGGAGGAGGAAGAGTCTATTACGTTTCTCTATCTATTATCTAATGGAGGAGGAGATTAGTGTGTCACACTCCCTGATTAATTGAGGAGAAGTAGGACGCCAGTGTGTGTATGTGTGTGTCTGTGGGTGTCTGCCTATGTATGTATGTGTCTGCCTATAGAATGCATGAGGAAGAGGAGGTTAGGATATGTGGCTGTTTCTAAGTGGAGGAAGAGGCTAGTGTGTCTGTCTGTCTATTTCTTTGTCTCTGTGTGTCTAATGGAGGAAGAATCCCAGTATTGGTGCCACTTGGGGGGGATGGCAATTGCCACCCTGAAGCAGCAGGGGGCGCCCCAACTACAGGCTGAGGGGGACACCGGATAGAAACCCACAGGCTTGCCTGGGCAGCCCATGCCTCCTGCTTCTGCCCTCTCTGTTTCCGCCACGGCCCCGCCCCAGCCCCGCCCCCGCCACGCCCACAGGCCACCCCTGCCCGCCTCCCGGGAGCCGGGAAACGCAAAGATGTGCACCTCGTGTACCTAGGGTAGCAGAGATCAACCCTAGAAACGGCCAAGGGGGAGATCTGAGCAATAACAGGGGCTCGGTGGGGCAGCCCCGACTACTCGCTGCAGCCCCTGATCGCACCGCGCCTGCCTCCAGGGCGGACGCTGACATGGAAACATGCATACGGTGAACCTGGGGCAGGAGAGGCCGCCCCCAGGCCAGGCCGTTGTGGAGATGGGAGCCAACTGATCGGCTGATCAGAGGCAGTCCGCTCCCCACCACGTCCCTGTCCTCTGAAGTCACCTCACCAGCATCCCAGGACCTGGCTGGCAAGGAGAACTAAATCCCGGAAACCTGGCTTAGCAGAGGCCGCCCCGAGGGCAGAAGAGGTGGAGTTGGGAGGAAAATGACCAAGCCGCCGAGGCATCCCCGTTTGCTGCTGTGCCGCCTCCGCCTCTGCTGCCGACCTCTTCCCCTGAGCTCACCACACCCGCTCCCAGCAGCAGGGAGACTTCAAAGGTTTGAGTCCGGTGAACTTGGGGGAGCGGATGCCAACCCCAGGCAAGGCAGCTAGGGACATGCAAAAATATCCTCTGGCTCGCCAAGGGCACCCTATTCCCCGGTCGCCGCCGTCGAACCCCTTCCCCATACCGCATATCTCTACTTTGTCTGTCTGTCTGACTAACTGCCTGAAAGCCTATATATTCGAGAATGGAAGAGGTTAGTCTACGTGTCTGTCTCTCGTTTTACCTAACGGAGGAGAATCCGACGACTATGTTTCTCTATTTGCCTGTATATCTGTCTTTTTGTCTGTCTGTCTGTCTATCTATCTATCTATCTATCTATCTATCTATCCATCCATCCATCTAGTGGAGGCATAGCAGTAGCCACGTGTGACTGTTTACTTGTGTGACTGTTGGAGTTGGAGGTTAGTTTGTATATCAACATATCTACCTATTGGAAGAAGAGAAGGAGGCGTGTGTGTGTGTGTGTGTGTGTGTGTGTGTGTGTGTTTGTGTGTGTGTCTGTCTATGTATTTGTCTCTCTGTCTTTCCATTTGAGGATGGCTCTCAGTATTTGACTCACCTGGAGCGATGGCAATTGGCACCCTGTGGCAGCAGGGGGCACCCCAGAGCAGGCTTAATTTGCCACAGAGTGGAAACTCACAGGCCTGCCTGGCCACCGGTTGCCCCCAGCTTCTGCGTTTCCTGTAGCCGCCACCGCACCGCCCCATCCCCGCCCCTTCACCACCCCTCTCCTGCCTCCCGGGATCAGGCCAAAACATGAGCTTAACCTTTTTTATCAGGGTACCAGAGAGGGACCCCAGGAACGGCCAATGAGGAAATGGGAGCTGATACAGGGTCTGGGTGGTGCAGCCCCGCCTCCTCACTGCAGCCTCTGACCATAGAATGCCTTTCTCCAGGGGGCAGGTGGACCTGGAAACATGCATTCTGTGAACCATGGCAGGAGATTCCGCCCCCAGCCCAAGCCCCTTTAGAGATGTGTGTGAACTGATCGTCTCAGCCTGGGCAGTCCACTGCCTGCTACGTATCTGTCCCCTGAACTCACCTCACCATCATCCCATAACCTGGCTGACAAGGAGACTTAACTCCCACAAACCTGGGGAGTAGATGCTGCCCAGAGCCCAGGAGAAGGGGAGATGGGAGCAAAATGACCAAGTCGCCGAAGCATGCCCCTTAGCTGCTGTGCTTCCTCTCCTCTGCCCCCTACCTCTTCCCAGGCCCTCACCACGACTTCGCCCGGGGAGCAGGCCCGGGGGCAGGTGGGCAGAATCCTATGAATCTGGAGGAGTTGAGGCCCCCCAGGCAAGGCAGCTAGGGACAAGGGAGAAAATTCTCTGTCTTGCCAGGGGCATCCTAATTCCCTGTCACCGCCGCCGACCCCAACCCAGACCGCACCCCGCCTCTAGTGAGTCTGTGTGTCTGACTTCCAGACTGACTGTCTATCTATTGGAGGATGGGAGAGGCTAGCCTATGTGTTTATCTCTCTGTTTATCTAACGGAGGAGGAAGAGACTAGAATGTCTATCTCCTTGCCTGCATATATATCTATGTATCTCTCTATGTATCTCTCTATGTATCTCTCTATCTCTCTCTCTCTCTCTCTATCTATCTATCTATCTATCTATCTATCTATCTATCTATATATCTATCTATCAATCTATCTATCTATTTATCTAGGTGAGGCATAGGAGTAGGCTAGTGTGTCATTTATTTTTTTGTCTGTTGAAGGAGGAGGTTAATGTATCTGTCTACCTATCTACCTATTTGAGCAAGCGGAGGAGGGCAATGTGTGTGCGTGTGCGTGTTTCCGTGCGGGTCTGTGTACTATGTATCTGTAAGTAAAGGGGGAGGAGGCTACTGTGTCAGTCTATGAGTCTTTATATGCGTCTAATGGAGGAGGAGAAGGCTAGTATGTCTGTCTGTGTGTCTGTTTATGTATAAGATATCCAAGTATGAAATTATATCTAATCGAGAAGAAGGAGGAGGCCCGTGTGTCTGGCTATCTGTGTGTCTCTCTAGCAGGTGTAGGTAGAGGCTTGTGTGTGTATCCATCAATCTCACTGACTATGTATCTAATGGAGGAAGATAAAAAGTCTATTAAGTTTGTCTAAGTATTATCTAATGGAGGAGGAGATTAGTGTGTCTATGAACCTGCGTAATTTATGACCAGGAGGAGGCTAGAGTGTGTGTGTGTGTGGGGGGGGGTGCGTGTGTGTTTGTGTCTGAGTATGTATGTATCTGTCTAACAATTTAATGGATGAAGAGCTTTAGGTTAGGATATATGGCTGTTTCTGAATGGAGGAAGAGGCTAGTGAGTCTGTGTGTCTATTTATTTGTCTCTCTGTGTGTCTAAAGGAGGAAGAATCCCAGTATTCGTGCCACTTGGGGGGATGGCAATTGCCACCCTGAAGCAGCAGGGGGCGCCCCAACTACAGGCTGAGGGGGACACTGGATAGAAACCCACAGGCTTGCCTGGGCAGCCCATGCCTCCTGCTTCTGCCCTCTCTGTTTCCGCCACGGCCCCGCCCCGGCCCCGCCCCCGCCACGCCCACAGGCCACCCCTGCCCGCCTCCCGGGAGCCGGGAAACGCCAAGATGTGCACCTCGTGCACCTAGGGTAGCAGAGATCAACCCTATAACCGGCCAAGGGGGAGATCTGAGCAATAACAGGGGCTCGGTGGGGCAGCCCCGACTACTCGCTGCAGCCCCTGATCGCACCGCGCCTGCCTCCAGGGCGGACGCTGACATGGAAACATGCATACGGTGAACCTGGGGCAGGAGAGGCCGCCCCCAGGCCAGGCCGTTGTGGAGATGGGAGCCAACTGATCGGCTGATCAGAGGCAGTCCGCTCCCCACCACGTCCCTGTCCTCTGAAGTCACCTCACCAGCATCCCAGGACCTGGCTGACAAGGAGAACTAAATCCCGGAAACCTGGGTTAGCAGAGGCCGCCCCGAGGGCAGAAGAGGTGGAGCTGGGAGGAAAATGACCAAGCCGCCGAGGCATCCCCGTTTGCTGCTGTGCCGCCTCCACCTCTGCTGCCGACCTCTTCCCCTGAGCTCACCACACCCGCTCCCAGCAGCAGGGAGACTTCAAAGGTTTGAGTCCGGTGAACTTGGGGGAGCGGATGCCAACCCCAGGCAAGGCAGCTAGGGACATGCAAAAATATCCTCTGGCTCGCCAAGGGCACCCTATTCCCCGGTCGCCGCCGTCGAACCCCTTCCCCATACCGCATATCTCTACTTTGTCTGTCTGTCTGACTACCTGCCTGAATGTCTATATATTCGAGAATGGAAGAGGCTAGTCTACGTGTCTGTCTCTCGTTTTACCTAGCGGAGGAGGAGCCGACGACTATGTTTCTCCATTTGCCTGACTGTCTATCTATCTATCTATCTATCTATCTATCTATCTATCTATCTATCTATCCATCTAGTGGAGGCATAGCAGTTGTCACGTGTGACTTTTTACTTGTGTGACTGTTGGAGGAGGAGGTTAGTTTGTATATCAACGTATCTACCTATTGGAGGAAGAGAAGGAGGCTAGTGTGTGTGTGTGTGTGTGTGTGTGTGTGTGTGTGTGAGTCTGTCTGTCTGTCTGTCTATGTATTTGTCTCTCTGTCTTTCTAATGGAGGTTGGCTCTCAGTATTTGACTCACCTGGAGGGATGGCAAGTGCCACCCTGTAGCAGCAGAGGGCGGCCCCATTGCAGGCTGAGGGGGACACTGGATGGAAATCCACAGGCTTGCCTGGGCCGCCCGTGCCTCCCGCTTCCGCCCTCTCTATAGCCGCCCGCGCCAAGCCCCAGCCTGGCACCCTCCGCGCGCCCCACCGCACACCCGCCTCACGGGAGCCGGGAAACACAGAGATGTGCACCTCGAGTACCTAGGCTAGCAGAAACCAACCCTAGGACCGGCAAGGCGGAGATCGGAGCAAATACAGGGGCTCGGTGGGGCAGTTCCGCCTCCTCACTGCAGCCCCTAATCACACCGGGATTGCCTGCGGGGCGCAGGCTCACATGGAAACATGGATACTGTGAACCCGGGGCAGGAGAGCCCGCCCCCAGGACAGGCCCTTGTGGAGATGGGAGCAAACTGATCGACTCACCAGATGTAGTCCGCTCCCCTCGACGTCCCTGTACCCAGAGATCACCTCAGCTGCCTCCCAGGACCTGGCAGACAGGGAGAATTAAATCCCGCACACCTGGTGTAGCAGAGGCCACCCTGAGGCCAGGAGAGGGGGAGATGGTAGGAAAATGACCGAGTCGCCGATGCATCCCCCTTAGCTGCTGTGCCGCCTCCATATCTGCCCATGACCTCTTCCCCTAGCCTTACCATGCGTGCTCCCAGGAGCAGGCTAAGTTCAAAGGCTTGAGCCCAACGAATTTGGGGGAGCGGAGGCCGCCCTCAGGCAAGGCAGTTAGGGACATGGGATAGAATCCTATTACTCGCCAGTGGCACAACTCTCCCAGGAGAACGCTTCTTAACCCGGTCCACAGACCGCACCCCACCTCTAGTGTGTCAGTCTGTCTGACTGCCTGCTTGACTGCCTGCCTATTGGAGGATGGGAGAGGCAAGCCTTTGTGTGTGCCCGTCTGTTTATCTAACGGAGGAGGAGGAGACTAGTATGTCTCTCTGCCTGCCTATCTAACTATCTATCTATATATCTATTAATCTACCTAACTATCTATCTATCTAAAGGAGGCAAACCTGTAGGCTAGTGTGCCGTTTTATTTGTCTGTGTATTGGAGGATTAGGTTAGTGTGTCTATCTACATAAATACCAATTTGAAGAACAGGAGGATGCTACCGTGTATGTGTGTGTGTGTGTGTCTGTGTGTGTGTGTGTGTGAGCGCGGGTCTGTGTATCAATGTACCTGAAAGTAGAGTGGGGGGATTCTACTGTATGTGTCTATCAGTCTATGTGTGCATCTAACGGAGGAGGAGTAAGCTAGTATGTCTGTCTCTCTGTCTATGTATCACATATCTATATATGTACGTTTATCTAGTCGAGAAGAAGGAGGCTACAGTGTCTATCTCTCTGTCGGTCAGAGGAAGGGAAGACTAGTGTGTATGTCGGTCTGTGAGTCTATGATTGTGTCTGTATTATTATCTAATGGAGAAGAAGAAGGATTCCAAAGTGTCTGGCAATCAGTCTGTCTCTCTACAGGAGAACATAGAGGCTAGTGTGTGTATCGGTCAATCTCAGTGACTATCTTTCTGAAGGAGGAGGAGGAAGAGTCTATTACGTTTCTCTATCTATTATCTAATGGAGGAGGAGATTAGTGTGTCACACTCCCTGATTAATTGAGGAGAAGTAGGACGCCAGTGTGTGTATGTGTGTGTCTGTGGGTGTCTGCCTATGTATGTATGTGTCTGCCTATAGAATGCATGAGGAAGAGGAGGTTAGGATATGTGGCTGTTTCTAAGTGGAGGAAGAGGCTAGTGTGTCTGTCTGTCTATTTCTTTGTCTCTCTGTGTGTCTAATGGAGGAAGAATCCCAGTATTGGTGCCACTTGGGGGGGATGGCAATTGCCACCCTGAAGCAGCAGGGGGCGCCCCAACTACAGGCTGAGGGGGACACCGGATAGAAACCCACAGGCTTGCCTGGGCAGCCCATGCCTCCTGCTTCTGCCCTCTCTGTTTCCGCCACGGCCCCGCCCCAGCCCCGCCCCCGCCACGCCCACAGGCCACCCCTGCCCGCCTCCCGGGAGCCGGGAAACGCAAAGATGTGCACCTCGTGTACCTAGGGTAGCAGAGATCAACCCTAGAAACGGCCAAGGGGGAGATCTGAGCAATAACAGGGGCTCGGTGGGGCAGCCCCGACTACTCGCTGCAGCCCCTGATCGCACCGCGCCTGCCTCCAGGGCGGACGCTGACATGGAAACATGCATACGGTGAACCTGGGGCAGGAGAGGCCGCCCCCAGGCCAGGCCGTTGTGGAGATGGGAGCCAACTGATCGGCTGATCAGAGGCAGTCCGCTCCCCACCACGTCCCTGTCCTCTGAAGTCACCTCACCAGCATCCCAGGACCTGGCTGGCAAGGAGAACTAAATCCCGGAAACCTGGCTTAGCAGAGGCCGCCCCGAGGGCAGAAGAGGTGGAGTTGGGAGGAAAATGACCAAGCCGCCGAGGCATCCCCATTTGCTGCTGTGCCGCCTCCGCCTCTGCTGCCGACCTCTTCCCCTGAGCTCACCACGCCCGCTCCCAGCAGCAGGGAGACTTCAAAGGTTTGAGTCCGGTGAACTTGGGGGAGCGGATGCCAACCCCAGGCAAGGCAGCTAGGGACATGCAAAAATATCCTCTGGCTCGCCAAGGGCACCCTATTCCCCGGTCGCCGCCGTCGAACCCCTTCCCCATACCGCATATCTCTACTTTGTCTGTCTGTCTGACTACCTGCCTGAATGTCTATATATTCGAGAATGGAAGAGGCTAGTCTACGTGTCTGTCTCTCGTTTTACCTAGCGGAGGAGGAGCCGACGACTATGTTTCTCCATTTGCCTGACTGTCTATCTATCTATCTATCTATCTATCTATCTATCTATCTATCTATCCATCTAGTGGAGGCATAGCAGTTGTCACGTGTGACTTTTTACTTGTGTGACTGTTGGAGGAGGAGGTTAGTTTGTATATCAACGTATCTACCTATTGCAGGAAGAGAAGGAGGCTAGTGTGTGTGTGTGTGTGTGTGTGTGTGTGTGTGTGTGTGTGTGTGAGTCTGTCTGTCTGTCTGTCTATGTATTTGTCTCTCTGTCTTTCTAATGGAGGTTGGCTCTCAGTATTTGACTCACCTGGAGGGATGGCAAGTGCCACCCTGTAGCAGCAGAGGGCGGCCCCATTGCAGGCTGAGGGGGACACTGGATGGAAATCCACAGGCTTGCCTGGGCCGCCCGTGCCTCCCGCTTCCGCCCTCTCTATAGCCGCCCGCGCCAAGCCCCAGCCTGGCACCCTCCGCGCGCCCCACCGCACACCCGCCTCACGGGAGCCGGGAAACACAGAGATGTGCACCTCGAGTACCTAGGCTAGCAGAAACCAACCCTAGGACCGGCAAGGCGGAGATCGGAGCAAATACAGGGGCTCGGTGGGGCAGTTCCGCCTCCTCACTGCAGCCCCTAATCACACCGGGATTGCCTGCGGGGCGCAGGCTCACATGGAAACATGGATACTGTGAACCCGGGGCAGGAGAGCCCGCCCCCAGGACAGGCCCTTGTGGAGATGGGAGCAAACTGATCGACTCACCAGATGTAGTCCGCTCCCCTCGACGTCCCTGTACCCAGAGATCACCTCAGCTGCCTCCCAGGACCTGGCAGACAGGGAGAATTAAATCCCGCACACCTGGTGTAGCAGAGGCCACCCTGAGGCCAGGAGAGGGGGAGATGGTAGGAAAATGACCGAGTCGCCGATGCATCCCCCTTAGCTGCTGTGCCGCCTCCATATCTGCCCATGACCTCTTCCCCTAGCCTTACCATGCGTGCTCCCAGGAGCAGGCTAAGTTCAAAGGCTTGAGCCCAACGAATTTGGGGGAGCGGAGGCCGCCCTCAGGCAAGGCAGTTAGGGACATGGGATAGAATCCTATTACTCGCCAGTGGCACAACTCTCCCAGGAGAACGCTTCTTAACCCGGTCCACAGACCGCACCCCACCTCTAGTGTGTCAGTCTGTCTGACTGCCTGCTTGACTGCCTGCCTATTGGAGGATGGGAGAGGCAAGCCTTTGTGTGTGCCCGTCTGTTTATCTAACGGAGGAGGAGGAGACTAGTATGTCTCTCTGCCTGCCTATCTAACTATCTATCTATATATCTATTAATCTACCTAACTATCTATCTATCTAAAGGAGGCAAACCTGTAGGCTAGTGTGCCGTTTTATTTGTCTGTGTATTGGAGGATTAGGTTAGTGTGTCTATCTACATAAATACCAATTTGAAGAACAGGAGGATGCTACCGTGTATGTGTGTGTGTGTGTGTCTGTGTGTGTGTGTGTGTGAGCGCGGGTCTGTGTATCAATGTACCTGAAAGTAGAGTGGGGGGATTCTACTGTATGTGTCTATCAGTCTATGTGTGCATCTAACGGAGGAGGAGTAAGCTAGTATGTCTGTCTCTCTGTCTATGTATCACATATCTATATATGTACGTTTATCTAGTCGAGAAGAAGGAGGCTACAGTGTCTATCTCTCTGTCGCTCAGAGGCAGGGAAGACTAGTGTGTATGTCGGTCTGTGAGTCTATGATTGTGTCTGTATTATTATCTAATGGAGAAGAAGAAGGATTCCAAAGTGTCTGGCAATCAGTCTGTCTCTCTACAGGAGAACATAGAGGCTAGTGTGTGTATCGGTCAATCTCAGTGACTATCTTTCTGAAGGAGGAGGAGGAAGAGTCTATTACGTTTCTCTATCTATTATCTAATGGAGGAGGAGATTAGTGTGTCACACTCCCTGATTAATTGAGGAGAAGTAGGACGCCAGTGTGTGTATGTGTGTGTCTGTGGGTGTCTGCCTATGTATGTATGTGTCTGCCTATAGAATGCATGAGGAAGAGGAGGTTAGGATATGTGGCTGTTTCTAAGTGGAGGAAGAGGCTAGTGTGTCTGTCTGTCTATTTCTTTGTCTCTCTGTGTGTCTAATGGAGGAAGAATCCCAGTATTGGTGCCACTTGGGGGGGATGGCAATTGCCACCCTGAAGCAGCAGGGGGCGCCCCAACTACAGGCTGAGGGGGACACCGGATAGAAACCCACAGGCTTGCCTGGGCAGCCCATGCCTCCTGCTTCTGCCCTCTCTGTTTCCGCCACGGCCCCGCCCCAGCCCCGCCCCCGCCACGCCCACAGGCCACCCCTGCCCGCCTCCCGGGAGCCGGGAAACGCAAAGATGTGCACCTCGTGTACCTAGGGTAGCAGAGATCAACCCTAGAAACGGCCAAGGGGGAGATCTGAGCAATAACAGGGGCTCGGTGGGGCAGCCCCGACTACTCGCTGCAGCCCCTGATCGCACCGCGCCTGCCTCCAGGGCGGACGCTGACATGGAAACATGCATACGGTGAACCTGGGGCAGGAGAGGCCGCCCCCAGGCCAGGCCGTTGTGGAGATGGGAGCCAACTGATCGGCTGATCAGAGGCAGTCCGCTCCCCACCACGTCCCTGTCCTCTGAAGTCACCTCACCAGCATCCCAGGACCTGGCTGGCAAGGAGAACTAAATCCCGGAAACCTGGCTTAGCAGAGGCCGCCCCGAGGGCAGAAGAGGTGGAGTTGGGAGGAAAATGACCAAGCCGCCGAGGCATCCCCATTTGCTGCTGTGCCGCCTCCGCCTCTGCTGCCGACCTCTTCCCCTGAGCTCACCACGCCCGCTCCCAGCAGCAGGGAGACTTCAAAGGTTTGAGTCCGGTGAACTTGGGGGAGCGGATGCCAACCCCAGGCAAGGCAGCTAGGGACATGGAAAAATATCCTCTGGCTCGCCAAGGGCACCCTATTCCCCGGTCGCCGCCGTCGAACCCCTTCCCCATACCGCATATCTCTACTTTGTCTGTCTGTCTGACTAACTGCCTGAAAGCCTATATATTCGAGAATGGAAGAGGTTAGTCTACGTGTCTGTCTCTCGTTTTACCTAACGGAGGAGAATCCGACGACTATGTTTCTCTATTTGCCTGTATATCTGTCTGTCTGTCTGTCTGTCTGTCTATCTATCTATCTATCTATCTATCTATCTATCTATCTATCTATCCATCCATCCATCTAGTGGAGGCATAGCAGTAGCCACGTGTGACTGTTTACTTGTGTGACTGTTGGAGTTGGAGGTTAGTTTGTATATCAACATATCTACCTATTGGAAGAAGAGAAGGAGGCGTGTGTGTGTGTGTGTGTGTGTGTGTGTGTGTGTGTTTGTGTGTGTGTCTGTCTATGTATTTGTCTCTCTGTCTTTCCATTTGAGGATGGCTCTCAGTATTTGACTCACCTGGAGCGATGGCAATTGGCACCCTGTGGCAGCAGGGGGCACCCCAGAGCAGGCTTAATTTGCCACAGAGTGGAAACTCACAGGCCTGCCTGGCCACCGGTTGCCCCCAGCTTCTGCGTTTCCTGTAGCCGCCACCGCACCGCCCCATCCCCGCCCCTTCACCACCCCTCTCCTGCCTCCCGGGATCAGGCCAAAACATGAGCTTAACCTTTTTTATCAGGGTACCAGAGAGGGACCCCAGGAACGGCCAATGAGGAAATGGGAGCTGATACAGGGTCTGGGTGGTGCAGCCCCGCCTCCTCACTGCAGCCTCTGACCATAGAATGCCTTTCTCCAGGGGGCAGGTGGACCTGGAAACATGCATTCTGTGAACCTTGGCAGGAGATTCCGCCCCCAGCCCAAGCCCCTTTAGAGATGTGTGTGAACTGATCGTCTCAGCCTGGGCAGTCCACTGCCTGCTACGTATCTGTCCCCTGAACTCACCTCACCATCATCCCATAACCTGGCTGACAAGGAGACTTAACTCCCACAAACCTGGGGAGTAGATGCTGCCCAGAGCCCAGGAGAAGGGGAGATGGGAGCAAAATGACCAAGTCGCCGAAGCATGCCCCTTAGCTGCTGTGCTTCCTCTCCTCTGCCCCCTACCTCTTCCCAGGCCCTCACCACGCCTTCGCCCGGGGAGCAGGCCCGGGGGCAGGTGGGCAGAATCCTATGAATCTGGAGGAGTTGAGGCCCCCCAGGCAAGGCAGCTAGGGACAAGGGAGAAAATTCTCTGTCTTGCCAGGGGCATCCTAATTCCCTGTCACCGCCGCCGACCCCAACCCAGACCGCACCCCGCCTCTAGTGAGTCTGTGTGTCTGACTTCCAGCCTGACTGTCTATCTATTGGAGGATGGGAGAGGCTAGCCTATGTGTTTATCTCTCTGTTTATCTAACGGAGGAGGAAGAGACTAGAATGTCTATCTCCTTGCCTGCATATATATCTATGTATCTCTCTATGTATCTCTCTATGTATCTCTCTATCTCTCTCTCTCTCTCTCTATCTATCTATCTATCTATCTATCTATCTATATATCTATCTATCAATCTATCTATCTATTTATCTAGGTGAGGCATAGGAGTAGGCTAGTGTGTCATTTATTTTTTTGTCTGTTGAAGGAGGAGGTTAATGTATCTGTCTACCTATCTACCTATTTGAGCAAGCGGAGGAGGGCAATGTGTGTGCGTGTGCGTGTTTCCGTGCGGGTCTGTGTACTATGTATCTGTAAGTAAAGGGGGAGGAGGCTACTGTGTCAGTCTATGAGTCTTTATATGCGTCTAATGGAGGAGGAGAAGGCTAGTATGTCTGTCTGTGTGTCTGTTTATGTATAAGATATCCAAGTATGAAATTATATCTAATCGAGAAGAAGGAGGAGGCCCGTGTGTCTGGCTATCTGTGTGTCTCTCTAGCAGGTGTAGGTAGAGGCTTGTGTGTGTATCCATCAATCTCACTGACTATGTATCTAATGGAGGAAGATAAAAAGTCTATTAAGTTTGTCTAAGTATTATCTAATGGAGGAGGAGATTAGTGTGTCTATGAACCTGCGTAATTTATGACCAGGAGGAGGCTAGAGTGTGTGTGTGTGTGGGGGGGGGTGCGTGTGTGTTTGTGTCTGAGTATGTATGTATCTGTCTAACAATTTAATGGATGAAGAGCTTTAGGTTAGGATATATGGCTGTTTCTGAATGGAGGAAGAGGCTAGTGAGTCTGTGTGTCTATTTATTTGTCTCTCTGTGTGTCTAAAGGAGGAAGAATCCCAGTATTCGTGCCACTTGGGGGGATGGCAATTGCCACCCTGAAGCAGCAGGGGGCGCCCCAACTACAGGCTGAGGGGGACACTGGATAGAAACCCACAGGCTTGCCTGGGCAGCCCATGCCTCCTGCTTCTGCCCTCTCTGTTTCCGCCACGGCCCCGCCCCGGCCCCGCCCCCGCCACGCCCACAGGCCACCCCTGCCCGCCTCCCGGGAGCCGGGAAACGCCAAGATGTGCACCTCGTGCACCTAGGGTAGCAGAGATCAACCCTATAACCGGCCAAGGGGGAGATCTGAGCAATAACAGGGGCTCGGTGGGGCAGCCCCGACTACTCACTGCAGCCCCTGATCGCACCGCGCCTGCCTCCAGGGTGGACGCTGACATGGAAACATGCATACGGTGAACCTGGGGCAGGAGAGGCCGCCCCCAGGCCAGGCCGTTGTGGAGATGGGAGCCAACTGATCGGCTGATCAGAGGCAGTCCGCTCCCCACCACGTCCCTGTCCTCTGAAGTCACCTCACCAGCATCCCAGGACCTGGCTGGCAAGGAGAACTAAATCCCGGAAACCTGGCTTAGCAGAGGCCGCCCCGAGGGCAGAAGAGGTGGAGCTGGGAGGAAAATGACCAAGCCGCCGAGGCATCCCCGTTTGCTGCTGTGCCGCCTCCACCTCTGCTGCCGACCTCTTCCCCTGAGCTCACCACACCCGCTCCCAGCAGCAGGGAGACTTCAAAGGTTTGAGTCCGGTGAACTTGGGGGAGCGGATGCCAACCCCAGGCAAGGCAGCTAGGGACATGGAAAAATATCCTCTGGCTCGCCAAGGGCACCCTATTCCCCGGTCGCCGCCGTCGAACCCCTTCCCCATACCGCATATCTCTACTTTGTCTGTCTGTCTGACTAACTGCCTGAAAGCCTATATATTCGAGAATGGAAGAGGTTAGTCTACGTGTCTGTCTCTCGTTTTACCTAACGGAGGAGAATCCGACGACTATGTTTCTCTATTTGCCTGTATATCTGTCTGTCTGTCTGTCTGTCTGTCTATCTATCTATCTATCTATCTATCTATCTATCTATCTATCTATCTATCCATCCATCCATCTAGTGGAGGCATAGCAGTAGCCACGTGTGACTGTTTACTTGTGTGACTGTTGGAGTTGGAGGTTAGTTTGTATATCAACATATCTACCTATTGGAAGAAGAGAAGGAGGCGTGTGTGTGTGTGTGTGTGTGTGTGTGTGTGTGTGTTTGTGTGTGTGTCTGTCTATGTATTTGTCTCTCTGTCTTTCCATTTGAGGATGGCTCTCAGTATTTGACTCACCTGGAGCGATGGCAATTGGCACCCTGTGGCAGCAGGGGGCACCCCAGAGCAGGCTTAATTTGCCACAGAGTGGAAACTCACAGGCCTGCCTGGCCACCGGTTGCCCCCAGCTTCTGCGTTTCCTGTAGCCGCCACCGCACCGCCCCATCCCCGCCCCTTCACCACCCCTCTCCTGCCTCCCGGGATCAGGCCAAAACATGAGCTTAACCTTTTTTATCAGGGTACCAGAGAGGGACCCCAGGAACGGCCAATGAGGAAATGGGAGCTGATACAGGGTCTGGGTGGTGCAGCCCCGCCTCCTCACTGCAGCCTCTGACCATAGAATGCCTTTCTCCAGGGGGCAGGTGGACCTGGAAACATGCATTCTGTGAACCTTGGCAGGAGATTCCGCCCCCAGCCCAAGCCCCTTTAGAGATGTGTGTGAACTGATCGTCTCAGCCTGGGCAGTCCACTGCCTGCTACGTATCTGTCCCCTGAACTCACCTCACCATCATCCCATAACCTGGCTGACAAGGAGACTTAACTCCCACAAACCTGGGGAGTAGATGCTGCCCAGAGCCCAGGAGAAGGGGAGATGGGAGCAAAATGACCAAGTCGCCGAAGCATGCCCCTTAGCTGCTGTGCTTCCTCTCCTCTGCCCCCTACCTCTTCCCAGGCCCTCACCACGACTTCGCCCGGGGAGCAGGCCCGGGGGCAGGTGGGCAGAATCCTATGAATCTGGAGGAGTTGAGGCCCCCCAGGCAAGGCAGCTAGGGACAAGGGAGAAAATTCTCTGTCTTGCCAGGGGCATCCTAATTCCCTGTCACCGCCGCCGACCCCAACCCAGACCGCACCCCGCCTCTAGTGAGTCTGTGTGTCTGACTTCCAGCCTGACTGTCTATCTATTGGAGGATGGGAGAGGCTAGTCTATGTGTTTATCTCTCTGTTTATCTAACGGAGGAGGAGGAGACTAGCATGCCTATCTCCTTGCCTGCATATATATCTATGTATCTCTCTATGTATCTCTCTATGTAACTCTCTATCTCTCTCTCTATGTATCTCTCTATCTCTCTCTCTATCTCTCTCTCTCTCTATCTCTCTCTCTCTCTATCTATCTATCTATCTATCTATCTATCTATCCATCTAGTGGAGGCATAGCAGTTGTCACGTGTGACTTTTTACTTGTGTGACTGTTGGAGGAGGAGGTTAGTTTGTATATCAACGTATCTACCTATTGCAGGAAGAGAAGGAGGCTAGTGTGTGTGTGTGTGTGTGTGTGTGTGTGTGTGAGTCTGTCTGTCTGTCTGTCTATGTATTTGTCTCTCTGTCTTTCTAATGGAGGTTGGCTCTCAGTATTTGACTCACCTGGAGGGATGGCAAGTGCCACCCTGTAGCAGCAGAGGGCGGCCCCATTGCAGGCTGAGGGGGACACTGGATGGAAATCCACAGGCTTGCCTGGGCCGCCCGTGCCTCCCGCTTCCGCCCTCTCTATAGCCGCCCGCGCCAAGCCCCAGCCTGGCACCCTCCGCGCGCCCCACCGCACACCCGCCTCACGGGAGCCGGGAAACACAGAGATGTGCACCTCGAGTACCTAGGCTAGCAGAAACCAACCCTAGGACCGGCAAGGCGGAGATCGGAGCAAATACAGGGGCTCGGTGGGGCAGTTCCGCCTCCTCACTGCAGCCCCTAATCACACCGGGATTGCCTGCGGGGCGCAGGCTCACATGGAAACATGGATACTGTGAACCCGGGGCAGGAGAGCCCGCCCCCAGGACAGGCCCTTGTGGAGATGGGAGCAAACTGATCGACTCACCAGATGTAGTCCGCTCCCCTCGACATCCCTGTACCCAGAGATCACCTCAGCTGCCTCCCAGGACCTGGCAGACAGGGAGAATTAAATCCCGCACACCTGGTGTAGCAGAGGCCACCCTGAGGCCAGGAGAGGGGGAGATGGTAGGAAAATGACCGAGTCGCCGATGCATCCCCCTTAGCTGCTGTGCCGCCTCCATATCTGCCCATGACCTCTTCCCCTAGCCTTACCATGCGTGCTCCCAGGAGCAGGCTAAGTTCAAAGGCTTGAGCCCAACGAATTTGGGGGAGCGGAGGCCGCCCTCAGGCAAGGCAGTTAGGGACATGGGATAGAATCCTATTACTCGCCAGTGGCACAACTCTCCCAGGAGAACGCTTCTTAACCCGGTCCACAGACCGCACCCCACCTCTAGTGTGTCAGTCTGTCTGACTGCCTGCTTGACTGCCTGCCTATTGGAGGATGGGAGAGGCAAGCCTTTGTGTGTGCCCGTCTGTTTATCTAACGGAGGAGGAGGAGACTAGTATGTCTCTCTGCCTGCCTATCTAACTATCTATCTATATATCTATTAATCTACCTAACTATCTATCTATCTAAAGGAGGCAAACCTGTAGGCTAGTGTGCCGTTTTATTTGTCTGTGTATTGGAGGATTAGGTTAGTGTGTCTATCTACATAAATACCAATTTGAAGAACAGGAGGATGCTACCGTGTATGTGTGTGTGTGTGTGTCTGTGTGTGTGTGTGTGTGAGCGCGGGTCTGTGTATCAATGTACCTGAAAGTAGAGTGGGGGGATTCTACTGTATGTGTCTATCAGTCTATGTGTGCATCTAACGGAGGAGGAGTAAGCTAGTATGTCTGTCTCTCTGTCTATGTATCACATATCTATATATGTACGTTTATCTAGTCGAGAAGAAGGAGGCTACAGTGTCTATCTCTCTGTCGGTCAGAGGAAGGGAAGACTAGTGTGTATGTCGGTCTGTGAGTCTATGATTGTGTCTGTATTATTATCTAATGGAGAAGAAGAAGGATTCCAAAGTGTCTGGCAATCAGTCTGTCTCTCTACAGGAGAACATAGAGGCTAGTGTGTGTATCGGTCAATCTCAGTGACTATCTTTCTGAAGGAGGAGGAGGAAGAGTCTATTACGTTTCTCTATCTATTATCTAATGGAGGAGGAGATTAGTGTGTCACACTCCCTGATTAATTGAGGAGAAGTAGGACGCCAGTGTGTGTATGTGTGTGTCTGTGGGTGTCTGCCTATGTATGTATGTGTCTGCCTATAGAATGCATGAGGAAGAGGAGGTTAGGATATGTGGCTGTTTCTAAGTGGAGGAAGAGGCTAGTGTGTCTGTCTGTCTATTTCTTTGTCTCTGTGTGTCTAATGGAGGAAGAATCCCAGTATTGGTGCCACTTGGGGGGGATGGCAATTGCCACCCTGAAGCAGCAGGGGGCGCCCCAACTACAGGCTGAGGGGGACACCGGATAGAAACCCACAGGCTTGCCTGGGCAGCCCATGCCTCCTGCTTCTGCCCTCTCTGTTTCCGCCACGGCCCCGCCCCAGCCCCGCCCCCGCCACGCCCACAGGCCACCCCTGCCCGCCTCCCGGGAGCCGGGAAACGCAAAGATGTGCACCTCGTGTACCTAGGGTAGCAGAGATCAACCCTAGAAACGGCCAAGGGGGAGATCTGAGCAATAACAGGGGCTCGGTGGGGCAGCCCCGACTACTCGCTGCAGCCCCTGATCGCACCGCGCCTGCCTCCAGGGCGGACGCTGACATGGAAACATGCATACGGTGAACCTGGGGCAGGAGAGGCCGCCCCCAGGCCAGGCCGTTGTGGAGATGGGAGCCAACTGATCGGCTGATCAGAGGCAGTCCGCTCCCCACCACGTCCCTGTCCTCTGAAGTCACCTCACCAGCATCCCAGGACCTGGCTGGCAAGGAGAACTAAATCCCGGAAACCTGGCTTAGCAGAGGCCGCCCCGAGGGCAGAAGAGGTGGAGTTGGGAGGAAAATGACCAAGCCGCCGAGGCATCCCCGTTTGCTGCTGTGCCGCCTCCGCCTCTGCTGCCGACCTCTTCCCCTGAGCTCACCACACCCGCTCCCAGCAGCAGGGAGACTTCAAAGGTTTGAGTCCGGTGAACTTGGGGGAGCGGATGCCAACCCCAGGCAAGGCAGCTAGGGACATGCAAAAATATCCTCTGGCTCGCCAAGGGCACCCTATTCCCCGGTCGCCGCCGTCGAACCCCTTCCCCATACCGCATATCTCTACTTTGTCTGTCTGTCTGACTAACTGCCTGAAAGCCTATATATTCGAGAATGGAAGAGGTTAGTCTACGTGTCTGTCTCTCGTTTTACCTAACGGAGGAGAATCCGACGACTATGTTTCTCTATTTGCCTGTATATCTGTCTGTTTGTCTGTCTGTCTGTCTATCTATCTATCTATCTATCTATCTATCTATCTATCTATCTATCTATCTATCCATCCATCCATCTAGTGGAGGCATAGCAGTAGCCACGTGTGACTGTTTACTTGTGTGACTGTTGGAGTTGGAGGTTAGTTTGTATATCAACATATCTACCTATTGGAAGAAGAGAAGGAGGCGTGTGTGTGTGTGTGTGTGTGTGTGTGTGTGTGTGTTTGTGTGTGTGTCTGTCTATGTATTTGTCTCTCTGTCTTTCCATTTGAGGATGGCTCTCAGTATTTGACTCACCTGGAGCGATGGCAATTGGCACCCTGTGGCAGCAGGGGGCACCCCAGAGCAGGCTTAATTTGCCACAGAGTGGAAACTCACAGGCCTGCCTGGCCACCGGTTGCCCCCAGCTTCTGCGTTTCCTGTAGCCGCCACCGCACCGCCCCATCCCCGCCCCTTCACCACCCCTCTCCTGCCTCCCGGGATCAGGCCAAAACATGAGCTTAACCTTTTTTATCAGGGTACCAGAGAGGGACCCCAGGAACGGCCAATGAGGAAATGGGAGCTGATACAGGGTCTGGGTGGTGCAGCCCCGCCTCCTCACTGCAGCCTCTGACCATAGAATGCCTTTCTCCAGGGGGCAGGTGGACCTGGAAACATGCATTCTGTGAACCATGGCAGGAGATTCCGCCCCCAGCCCAAGCCCCTTTAGAGATGTGTGTGAACTGATCGTCTCAGCCTGGGCAGTCCACTGCCTGCTACGTATCTGTCCCCTGAACTCACCTCACCATCATCCCATAACCTGGCTGACAAGGAGACTTAACTCCCACAAACCTGGGGAGTAGATGCTGCCCAGAGCCCAGGAGAAGGGGAGATGGGAGCAAAATGACCAAGTCGCCGAAGCATGCCCCTTAGCTGCTGTGCTTCCTCTCCTCTGCCCCCTACCTCTTCCCAGGCCCTCACCACGCCTTCGCCCGGGGAGCAGGCCCGGGGGCAGGTGGGCAGAATCCTATGAATCTGGAGGAGTTGAGGCCCCCCAGGCAAGGCAGCTAGGGACAAGGGAGAAAATTCTCTGTCTTGCCAGGGGCATCCTAATTCCCTGTCACCGCCGCCGACCCCAACCCAGACCGCACCCCGCCTCTAGTGAGTCTGTGTGTCTGACTTCCAGCCTGACTGTCTATCTATTGGAGGATGGGAGAGGCTAGCCTATGTGTTTATCTCTCTGTTTATCTAACGGAGGAGGAAGAGACTAGAATGTCTATCTCCTTGCCTGCATATATATCTATGTATCTCTCTATGTATCTCTCTATGTATCTCTCTATCTCTCTCTCTCTCTCTCTATCTATCTATCTATCTATCTATCTATCTATATATCTATCTATCAATCTATCTATCTATTTATCTAGGTGAGGCATAGGAGTAGGCTAGTGTGTCATTTATTTTTTTGTCTGTTGAAGGAGGAGGTTAATGTATCTGTCTACCTATCTACCTATTTGAGCAAGCGGAGGAGGGCAATGTGTGTGCGTGTGCGTGTTTCCGTGCGGGTCTGTGTACTATGTATCTGTAAGTAAAGGGGGAGGAGGCTACTGTGTCAGTCTATGAGTCTTTATATGCGTCTAATGGAGGAGGAGAAGGCTAGTATGTCTGTCTGTGTGTCTGTTTATGTATAAGATATCCAAGTATGAAATTATATCTAATCGAGAAGAAGGAGGAGGCCCGTGTGTCTGGCTATCTGTGTGTCTCTCTAGCAGGTGTAGGTAGAGGCTTGTGTGTGTATCCATCAATCTCACTGACTATGTATCTAATGGAGGAAGATAAAAAGTCTATTAAGTTTGTCTAAGTATTATCTAATGGAGGAGGAGATTAGTGTGTCTATGAACCTGCGTAATTTATGACCAGGAGGAGGCTAGAGTGTGTGTGTGTGTGGGGGGGGTGCGTGTGTGTTTGTGTCTGAGTATGTATGTATCTGTCTAACAATTTAATGGATGAAGAGCTTTAGGTTAGGATATATGGCTGTTTCTGAATGGAGGAAGAGGCTAGTGAGTCTGTGTGTCTATTTATTTGTCTCTCTGTGTGTCTAAAGGAGGAAGAATCCCAGTATTCGTGCCACTTGGGGGGATGGCAATTGCCACCCTGAAGCAGCAGGGGGCGCCCCAACTACAGGCTGAGGGGGACACTGGATAGAAACCCACAGGCTTGCCTGGGCAGCCCATGCCTCCTGCTTCTGCCCTCTCTGTTTCCGCCACGGCCCCGCCCCGGCCCCGCCCCCGCCACGCCCACAGGCCACCCCTGCCCGCCTCCCGGGAGCCGGGAAACGCCAAGATGTGCACCTCGTGCACCTAGGGTAGCAGAGATCAACCCTATAACCGGCCAAGGGGGAGATCTGAGCAATAACAGGGGCTCGGTGGGGCAGCCCCGACTACTCGCTGCAGCCCCTGATCGCACCGCGCCTGCCTCCAGGGCGGACGCTGACATGGAAACATGCATACGGTGAACCTGGGGCAGGAGAGGCCGCCCCCAGGCCAGGCCGTTGTGGAGATGGGAGCCAACTGATCGGCTGATCAGAGGCAGTCCGCTCCCCACCACGTCCCTGTCCTCTGAAGTCACCTCACCAGCATCCCAGGACCTGGCTGACAAGGAGAACTAAATCCCGGAAACCTGGGTTAGCAGAGGCCGCCCCGAGGGCAGAAGAGGTGGAGCTGGGAGGAAAATGACCAAGCCGCCGAGGCATCCCCGTTTGCTGCTGTGCCGCCTCCACCTCTGCTGCCGACCTCTTCCCCTGAGCTCACCACACCCGCTCCCAGCAGCAGGGAGACTTCAAAGGTTTGAGTCCGGTGAACTTGGGGGAGCGGATGCCAACCCCAGGCAAGGCAGCTAGGGACATGCAAAAATATCCTCTGGCTCGCCAAGGGCACCCTATTCCCCGGTCGCCGCCGTCGAACCCCTTCCCCATACCGCATATCTCTACTTTGTCTGTCTGTCTGACTACCTGCCTGAATGCCTATATATTCGAGAATGGAAGAGGCTAGTCTACGTGTCTGTCTCTCGTTTTACCTAGCGGAGGAGGAGCCGACGACTATGTTTCTCCATTTGCCTGACTGTCTATCTATCTATCTATCTATCTATCTATCTATCTATCTATCTATCTATCTATCTATCCATCTAGTGGAGGCATAGCAGTTGTCACGTGTGACTTTTTACTTGTGTGACTGTTGGAGGAGGAGGTTAGTTTGTATATCAACGTATCTACCTATTGGAGGAAGAGAAGGAGGCTAGTGTGTGTGTGTGTGTGTGTGTGTGTGTGTGTGTGTGAGTCTGTCTGTCTGTCTGTCTATGTATTTGTCTCTCTGTCTTTCTAATGGAGGTTGGCTCTCAGTATTTGACTCACCTGGAGGGATGGCAAGTGCCACCCTGTAGCAGCAGAGGGCGGCCCCATTGCAGGCTGAGGGGGACACTGGATGGAAATCCACAGGCTTGCCTGGGCCGCCCGTGCCTCCCGCTTCCGCCCTCTCTATAGCCGCCCGCGCCAAGCCCCAGCCTGGCACCCTCCGCGCGCCCCACCGCACACCCGCCTCACGGGAGCCGGGAAACACAGAGATGTGCACCTCGAGTACCTAGGCTAGCAGAAACCAACCCTAGGACCGGCAAGGCGGAGATCGGAGCAAATACAGGGGCTCGGTGGGGCAGTTCCGCCTCCTCACTGCAGCCCCTAATCACACCGGGATTGCCTGCGGGGCGCAGGCTCACATGGAAACATGGATACTGTGAACCCGGGGCAGGAGAGCCCGCCCCCAGGACAGGCCCTTGTGGAGATGGGAGCAAACTGATCGACTCACCAGATGTAGTCCGCTCCCCTCGACGTCCCTGTACCCAGAGATCACCTCAGCTGCCTCCCAGGACCTGGCAGACAGGGAGAATTAAATCCCGCACACCTGGTGTAGCAGAGGCCACCCTGAGGCCAGGAGAGGGGGAGATGGTAGGAAAATGACCGAGTCGCCGATGCATCCCCCTTAGCTGCTGTGCCGCCTCCATATCTGCCCATGACCTCTTCCCCTAGCCTTACCATGCGTGCTCCCAGGAGCAGGCTAAGTTCAAAGGCTTGAGCCCAACGAATTTGGGGGAGCGGAGGCCGCCCTCAGGCAAGGCAGTTAGGGACATGGGATAGAATCCTATTACTCGCCAGTGGCACAACTCTCCCAGGAGAACGCTTCTTAACCCGGTCCACAGACCGCACCCCACCTCTAGTGTGTCAGTCTGTCTGACTGCCTGCTTGACTGCCTGCCTATTGGAGGATGGGAGAGGCAAGCCTTTGTGTGTGCCCGTCTGTTTATCTAACGGAGGAGGAGGAGACTAGTATGTCTCTCTGCCTGCCTATCTAACTATCTATCTATATATCTATTAATCTACCTAACTATCTATCTATCTAAAGGAGGCAAACCTGTAGGCTAGTGTGCCGTTTTATTTGTCTGTGTATTGGAGGATTAGGTTAGTGTGTCTATCTACATAAATACCAATTTGAAGAACAGGAGGATGCTACCGTGTATGTGTGTGTGTGTGTGTCTGTGTGTGTGTGTGTGTGAGCGCGGGTCTGTGTATCAATGTACCTGAAAGTAGAGTGGGGGGATTCTACTGTATGTGTCTATCAGTCTATGTGTGCATCTAACGGAGGAGGAGTAAGCTAGTATGTCTGTCTCTCTGTCTATGTATCACATATCTATATATGTACGTTTATCTAGTCGAGAAGAAGGAGGCTACAGTGTCTATCTCTCTGTCGCTCAGAGGCAGGGAAGACTAGTGTGTATGTCGGTCTGTGAGTCTATGATTGTGTCTGTATTATTATCTAATGGAGAAGAAGAAGGATTCCAAAGTGTCTGGCAATCAGTCTGTCTCTCTACAGGAGAACATAGAGGCTAGTGTGTGTATCGGTCAATCTCAGTGACTATCTTTCTGAAGGAGGAGGAGGAAGAGTCTATTACGTTTCTCTATCTATTATCTAATGGAGGAGGAGATTAGTGTGTCACACTCCCTGATTAATTGAGGAGAAGTAGGACGCCAGTGTGTGTATGTGTGTGTCTGTGGGTGTCTGCCTATGTATGTATGTGTCTGCCTATAGAATGCATGAGGAAGAGGAGGTTAGGATATGTGGCTGTTTCTAAGTGGAGGAAGAGGCTAGTGTGTCTGTCTGTCTATTTCTTTGTCTCTCTGTGTGTCTAATGGAGGAAGAATCCCAGTATTGGTGCCACTTGGGGGGGATGGCAATTGCCACCCTGAAGCAGCAGGGGGCGCCCCAACTACAGGCTGAGGGGGACACCGGATAGAAACCCACAGGCTTGCCTGGGCAGCCCATGCCTCCTGCTTCTGCCCTCTCTGTTTCCGCCACGGCCCCGCCCCAGCCCCGCCCCCGCCACGCCCACAGGCCACCCCTGCCCGCCTCCCGGGAGCCGGGAAACGCAAAGATGTGCACCTCGTGTACCTAGGGTAGCAGAGATCAACCCTAGAAACGGCCAAGGGGGAGATCTGAGCAATAACAGGGGCTCGGTGGGGCAGCCCCGACTACTCGCTGCAGCCCCTGATCGCACCGCGCCTGCCTCCAGGGCGGACGCTGACATGGAAACATGCATACGGTGAACCTGGGGCAGGAGAGGCCGCCCCCAGGCCAGGCCGTTGTGGAGATGGGAGCCAACTGATCGGCTGATCAGAGGCAGTCCGCTCCCCACCACGTCCCTGTCCTCTGAAGTCACCTCACCAGCATCCCAGGACCTGGCTGGCAAGGAGAACTAAATCCCGGAAACCTGGCTTAGCAGAGGCCGCCCCGAGGGCAGAAGAGGTGGAGTTGGGAGGAAAATGACCAAGCCGCCGAGGCATCCCCATTTGCTGCTGTGCCGCCTCCGCCTCTGCTGCCGACCTCTTCCCCTGAGCTCACCACGCCCGCTCCCAGCAGCAGGGAGACTTCAAAGGTTTGAGTCCGGTGAACTTGGGGGAGCGGATGCCAACCCCAGGCAAGGCAGCTAGGGACATGCAAAAATATCCTCTGGCTCGCCAAGGGCACCCTATTCCCCGGTCGCCGCCGTCGAACCCCTTCCCCATACCGCATATCTCTACTTTGTCTGTCTGTCTGACTACCTGCCTGAATGTCTATATATTCGAGAATGGAAGAGGCTAGTCTACGTGTCTGTCTCTCGTTTTACCTAGCGGAGGAGGAGCCGACGACTATGTTTCTCCATTTGCCTGACTGTCTATCTATCTATCTATCTATCTATCTATCTATCTATCTATCTATCCATCTAGTGGAGGCATAGCAGTTGTCACGTGTGACTTTTTACTTGTGTGACTGTTGGAGGAGGAGGTTAGTTTGTATATCAACGTATCTACCTATTGGAGGAAGAGAAGGAGGCTAGTGTGTGTGTGTGTGTGTGTGTGTGTGTGTGTGTGTGTGTGTGTGTGAGTCTGTCTGTCTGTCTGTCTATGTATTTGTCTCTCTGTCTTTCTAATGGAGGTTGGCTCTCAGTATTTGACTCACCTGGAGGGATGGCAAGTGCCACCCTGTAGCAGCAGAGGGCGGCCCCATTGCAGGCTGAGGGGGACACTGGATGGAAATCCACAGGCTTGCCTGGGCCGCCCGTGCCTCCCGCTTCCGCCCTCTCTATAGCCGCCCGCGCCAAGCCCCAGCCTGGCACCCTCCGCGCGCCCCACCGCACACCCGCCTCACGGGAGCCGGGAAACACAGAGATGTGCACCTCGAGTACCTAGGCTAGCAGAAACCAACCCTAGGACCGGCAAGGCGGAGATCGGAGCAAATACAGGGGCTCGGTGGGGCAGTTCCGCCTCCTCACTGCAGCCCCTAATCACACCGGGATTGCCTGCGGGGCGCAGGCTCACATGGAAACATGGATACTGTGAACCCGGGGCAGGAGAGCCCGCCCCCAGGACAGGCCCTTGTGGAGATGGGAGCAAACTGATCGACTCACCAGATGTAGTCCGCTCCCCTCGACGTCCCTGTACCCAGAGATCACCTCAGCTGCCTCCCAGGACCTGGCAGACAGGGAGAATTAAATCCCGCACACCTGGTGTAGCAGAGGCCACCCTGAGGCCAGGAGAGGGGGAGATGGTAGGAAAATGACCGAGTCGCCGATGCATCCCCCTTAGCTGCTGTGCCGCCTCCATATCTGCCCATGACCTCTTCCCCTAGCCTTACCATGCGTGCTCCCAGGAGCAGGCTAAGTTCAAAGGCTTGAGCCCAACGAATTTGGGGGAGCGGAGGCCGCCCTCAGGCAAGGCAGTTAGGGACATGGGATAGAATCCTATTACTCGCCAGTGGCACAACTCTCCCAGGAGAACGCTTCTTAACCCGGTCCACAGACCGCACCCCACCTCTAGTGTGTCAGTCTGTCTGACTGCCTGCTTGACTGCCTGCCTATTGGAGGATGGGAGAGGCAAGCCTTTGTGTGTGCCCGTCTGTTTATCTAACGGAGGAGGAGGAGACTAGTATGTCTCTCTGCCTGCCTATCTAACTATCTATCTATATATCTATTAATCTACCTAACTATCTATCTATCTAAAGGAGGCAAACCTGTAGGCTAGTGTGCCGTTTTATTTGTCTGTGTATTGGAGGATTAGGTTAGTGTGTCTATCTACATAAATACCAATTTGAAGAACAGGAGGATGCTACCGTGTATGTGTGTGTGTGTGTGTCTGTGTGTGTGTGTGTGTGAGCGCGGGTCTGTGTATCAATGTACCTGAAAGTAGAGTGGGGGGATTCTACTGTATGTGTCTATCAGTCTATGTGTGCATCTAACGGAGGAGGAGTAAGCTAGTATGTCTGTCTCTCTGTCTATGTATCACATATCTATATATGTACGTTTATCTAGTCGAGAAGAAGGAGGCTACAGTGTCTATCTCTCTGTCGCTCAGAGGCAGGGAAGACTAGTGTGTATGTCGGTCTGTGAGTCTATGATTGTGTCTGTATTATTATCTAATGGAGAAGAAGAAGGATTCCAAAGTGTCTGGCAATCAGTCTGTCTCTCTACAGGAGAACATAGAGGCTAGTGTGTGTATCGGTCAATCTCAGTGACTATCTTTCTGAAGGAGGAGGAGGAAGAGTCTATTACGTTTCTCTATCTATTATCTAATGGAGGAGGAGATTAGTGTGTCACACTCCCTGATTAATTGAGGAGAAGTAGGACGCCAGTGTGTGTATGTGTGTGTCTGTGGGTGTCTGCCTATGTATGTATGTGTCTGCCTATAGAATGCATGAGGAAGAGGAGGTTAGGATATGTGGCTGTTTCTAAGTGGAGGAAGAGGCTAGTGTGTCTGTCTGTCTATTTCTTTGTCTCTCTGTGTGTCTAATGGAGGAAGAATCCCAGTATTGGTGCCACTTGGGGGGGATGGCAATTGCCACCCTGAAGCAGCAGGGGGCGCCCCAACTACAGGCTGAGGGGGACACCGGATAGAAACCCACAGGCTTGCCTGGGCAGCCCATGCCTCCTGCTTCTGCCCTCTCTGTTTCCGCCACGGCCCCGCCCCAGCCCCGCCCCCGCCACGCCCACAGGCCACCCCTGCCCGCCTCCCGGGAGCCGGGAAACGCAAAGATGTGCACCTCGTGTACCTAGGGTAGCAGAGATCAACCCTAGAAACGGCCAAGGGGGAGATCTGAGCAATAACAGGGGCTCGGTGGGGCAGCCCCGACTACTCGCTGCAGCCCCTGATCGCACCGCGCCTGCCTCCAGGGCGGACGCTGACATGGAAACATGCATACGGTGAACCTGGGGCAGGAGAGGCCGCCCCCAGGCCAGGCCGTTGTGGAGATGGGAGCCAACTGATCGGCTGATCAGAGGCAGTCCGCTCCCCACCACGTCCCTGTCCTCTGAAGTCACCTCACCAGCATCCCAGGACCTGGCTGGCAAGGAGAACTAAATCCCGGAAACCTGGCTTAGCAGAGGCCGCCCCGAGGGCAGAAGAGGTGGAGTTGGGAGGAAAATGACCAAGCCGCCGAGGCATCCCCATTTGCTGCTGTGCCGCCTCCGCCTCTGCTGCCGACCTCTTCCCCTGAGCTCACCACGCCCGCTCCCAGCAGCAGGGAGACTTCAAAGGTTTGAGTCCGGTGAACTTGGGGGAGCGGATGCCAACCCCAGGCAAGGCAGCTAGGGACATGCAAAAATATCCTCTGGCTCGCCAAGGGCACCCTATTCCCCGGTCGCCGCCGTCGAACCCCTTCCCCATACCGCATATCTCTACTTTGTCTGTCTGTCTGACTAACTGCCTGAAAGCCTATATATTCGAGAATGGAAGAGGTTAGTCTACGTGTCTGTCTCTCGTTTTACCTAACGGAGGAGAATCCGACGACTATGTTTCTCTATTTGCCTGTATATCTGTCTGTCTGTCTGTCTGTCTGTCTATCTATCTATCTATCTATCTATCTATCTATCTATCTATCTATCCATCCATCCATCTAGTGGAGGCATAGCAGTAGCCACGTGTGACTGTTTACTTGTGTGACTGTTGGAGTTGGAGGTTAGTTTGTATATCAACATATCTACCTATTGGAAGAAGAGAAGGAGGCGTGTGTGTGTGTGTGTGTGTGTGTGTGTGTGTGTGTTTGTGTGTGTGTCTGTCTATGTATTTGTCTCTCTGTCTTTCCATTTGAGGATGGCTCTCAGTATTTGACTCACCTGGAGCGATGGCAATTGGCACCCTGTGGCAGCAGGGGGCACCCCAGAGCAGGCTTAATTTGCCACAGAGTGGAAACTCACAGGCCTGCCTGGCCACCGGTTGCCCCCAGCTTCTGCGTTTCCTGTAGCCGCCACCGCACCGCCCCATCCCCGCCCCTTCACCACCCCTCTCCTGCCTCCCGGGATCAGGCCAAAACATGAGCTTAACCTTTTTTATCAGGGTACCAGAGAGGGACCCCAGGAACGGCCAATGAGGAAATGGGAGCTGATACAGGGTCTGGGTGGTGCAGCCCCGCCTCCTCACTGCAGCCTCTGACCATAGAATGCCTTTCTCCAGGGGGCAGGTGGACCTGGAAACATGCATTCTGTGAACCTTGGCAGGAGATTCCGCCCCCAGCCCAAGCCCCTTTAGAGATGTGTGTGAACTGATCGTCTCAGCCTGGGCAGTCCACTGCCTGCTACGTATCTGTCCCCTGAACTCACCTCACCATCATCCCATAACCTGGCTGACAAGGAGACTTAACTCCCACAAACCTGGGGAGTAGATGCTGCCCAGAGCCCAGGAGAAGGGGAGATGGGAGCAAAATGACCAAGTCGCCGAAGCATGCCCCTTAGCTGCTGTGCTTCCTCTCCTCTGCCCCCTACCTCTTCCCAGGCCCTCACCACGCCTTCGCCCGGGGAGCAGGCCCGGGGGCAGGTGGGCAGAATCCTATGAATCTGGAGGAGTTGAGGCCCCCCAGGCAAGGCAGCTAGGGACAAGGGAGAAAATTCTCTGTCTTGCCAGGGGCATCCTAATTCCCTGTCACCGCCGCCGACCCCAACCCAGACCGCACCCCGCCTCTAGTGAGTCTGTGTGTCTGACTTCCAGCCTGACTGTCTATCTATTGGAGGATGGGAGAGGCTAGCCTATGTGTTTATCTCTCTGTTTATCTAACGGAGGAGGAAGAGACTAGAATGTCTATCTCCTTGCCTGCATATATATCTATGTATCTCTCTATGTATCTCTCTATGTATCTCTCTATCTCTCTCTCTATCTATCTATCTATCTATCTATCTATCTATCTATCTATCTATCAATCTATCTATCTATTTATCTAGGTGAGGCATAGGAGTAGGCTAGTGTGTCATTTATTTTTTTGTCTGTTGAAGGAGGAGGTTAATGTATCTGTCTACCTATCTACCTATTTGAGCAAGCGGAGGAGGGCAATGTGTGTGCGTGTGCGTGTTTCCGTGCGGGTCTGTGTACTATGTATCTGTAAGTAAAGGGGGAGGAGGCTACTGTGTCAGTCTATGAGTCTTTATATGCGTCTAATGGAGGAGGAGAAGGCTAGTATGTCTGTCTGTGTGTCTGTTTATGTATAAGATATCCAAGTATGAAATTATATCTAATCGAGAAGAAGGAGGAGGCCCGTGTGTCTGGCTATCTGTGTGTCTCTCTAGCAGGTGTAGGTAGAGGCTTGTGTGTGTATCCATCAATCTCACTGACTATGTATCTAATGGAGGAAGATAAAAAGTCTATTAAGTTTGTCTAAGTATTATCTAATGGAGGAGGAGATTAGTGTGTCTATGAACCTGCGTAATTTATGACCAGGAGGAGGCTAGAGTGTGTGTGTGTGTGGGGGGGGGTGCGTGTGTGTTTGTGTCTGAGTATGTATGTATCTGTCTAACAATTTAATGGATGAAGAGCTTTAGGTTAGGATATATGGCTGTTTCTGAATGGAGGAAGAGGCTAGTGAGTCTGTGTGTCTATTTATTTGTCTCTCTGTGTGTCTAAAGGAGGAAGAATCCCAGTATTCGTGCCACTTGGGGGGATGGCAATTGCCACCCTGAAGCAGCAGGGGGCGCCCCAACTACAGGCTGAGGGGGACACTGGATAGAAACCCACAGGCTTGCCTGGGCAGCCCATGCCTCCTGCTTCTGCCCTCTCTGTTTCCGCCACGGCCCCGCCCCGGCCCCGCCCCCGCCACGCCCACAGGCCACCCCTGCCCGCCTCCCGGGAGCCGGGAAACGCCAAGATGTGCACCTCGTGCACCTAGGGTAGCAGAGATCAACCCTATAACCGGCCAAGGGGGAGATCTGAGCAATAACAGGGGCTCGGTGGGGCAGCCCCGACTACTCACTGCAGCCCCTGATCGCACCGCGCCTGCCTCCAGGGTGGACGCTGACATGGAAACATGCATACGGTGAACCTGGGGCAGGAGAGGCCGCCCCCAGGCCAGGCCGTTGTGGAGATGGGAGCCAACTGATCGGCTGATCAGAGGCAGTCCGCTCCCCACCACGTCCCTGTCCTCTGAAGTCACCTCACCAGCATCCCAGGACCTGGCTGACAAGGAGAACTAAATCCCGGAAACCTGGGTTAGCAGAGGCCGCCCCGAGGGCAGAAGAGGTGGAGCTGGGAGGAAAATGACCAAGCCGCCGAGGCATCCCCGTTTGCTGCTGTGCCGCCTCCACCTCTGCTGCCGACCTCTTCCCCTGAGCTCACCACACCCGCTCCCAGCAGCAGGGAGACTTCAAAGGTTTGAGTCCGGTGAACTTGGGGGAGCGGATGCCAACCCCAGGCAAGGCAGCTAGGGACATGCAAAAATATCCTCTGGCTCGCCAAGGGCACCCTATTCCCCGGTCGCCGCCGTCGAACCCCTTCCCCATACCGCATATCTCTACTTTGTCTGTCTGTCTGTCTGTATATCTATCTATCTATCTATCTATCTATCTATCTATCTATCTATCTATCTATCCATCCATCCATCTAGTGGAGGCATAGCAGTAGCCACGTGTGACTGTTTACTTGTGTGACTGTTGGAGTTGGAGGTTAGTTTGTATATCAACGTATCTACCTATTGGAGGAAGAGAAGGAGGCGTGTGTGTGTGTGTGTGTGTGTGTGTGGGTGTGTGTGTGTGTGTGTGTTTGTGTGTGTGTCTGTCTATGTATTTGTCTCTCTGTCTTTCCATTTGAGGATGGCTCTCAGTATTTGACTCACCTGGAGCGATGGCAATTGGCACCCTGTGGCAGCAGGGGGCACCCCAGAGCAGGCTTAATTTGCCACAGAGTGGAAATTCACAGGCCTGCCTGGCCACCCGTTGCCCCCAGCTTCTGCGTTTCCTGTAGCCGCCACCGCACCGCCCCATCCCCGCCCCTTCACCACCCCTCTCCTGCCTCCCGGGATCAGGCCAAAACATGAGCTTAACCTTTTTTATCAGGGTACCAGAGAGGGACCCCAGGAACGGCCAATGAGGAAATGGGAGCTGATACAGGGTCTGGGTGGTGCAGCCCCGCCTCCTCACTGCAGCCTCTGACCATAGAATGCCTTTCTCCAGGGGGCAGGTGGACCTGGAAACATGCATTCTGTGAACCTTGGCAGGAGATTCCGCCCCCAGCCCAAGCCCCTTTAGAGATGTGTGCGAACTGATGGTCTCAGCCTGGGCAGTCCACTGCCTGCTACGTATCTGTCCCCTGAACTCACCTCACCATCATCCCATAACCTGGCTGACAAGGAGACTTAACTCCCACAAACCTGGGGAGTAGATGCTGCCCAGAGCCCAGGAGAAGGGGAGATGGGAGCAAAATGACCAAGTCGCCGAAGCATGCCCCTTAGCTGCTGTGCTTCCTCTCCTCTGCCCCCTACCTCTTCCCAGGCCCTCACCACGCCTTCGCCCGGGGAGCAGGCCCGGGGGCAGGTGGGCAGAATCCTATGAATCTGGAGGAGTTGAGGCCCCCCAGGCAAGGCAGCTAGGGACAAGGGAGAAAATTCTCTGTCTTGCCAGGGGCATCCTAATTCCCTGTCACCGCCGCCGACCCCAACCCAGACCGCACCCCGCCTCTAGTGAGTCTGTGTGTCTGACTTCCAGCCTGAATGTCTATCTATTGGAGGATGGGAGAGGCTAGTCTATGTGTTTATCTCTCTGTTTATCTAACGGAGGAGGAGGAGACTAGCATGTCTATCTCCTTGCCTGCATATATATCTATGTATCTCTCTATGTATCTCTCTATGTAACTCTCTATCTCTCTCTCTATGTATCTCTCTATCTCTCTCTCTATCTCTCTCTCTCTCTCTCTCTCTCTCTCTCTCTCTCTATCTATCTATCTATCTATCTATCTATCCATCTAGTGGAGGCATAGCAGTTGTCACGTGTGACTTTTTACTTGTGTGACTGTTGGAGGAGGAGGTTAGTTTGTATATCAACGTATCTACCTATTGCAGGAAGAGAAGGAGGCTAGTGTGTGTGTGTGTGTGTGTGTGTGTGTGAGTCTGTCTGTCTGTCTGTCTATGTATTTGTCTCTCTGTCTTTCTAATGGAGGTTGGCTCTCAGTATTTGACTCACCTGGAGGGATGGCAAGTGCCACCCTGTAGCAGCAGAGGGCGGCCCCATTGCAGGCTGAGGGGGACACTGGATGGAAATCCACAGGCTTGCCTGGGCCGCCCGTGCCTCCCGCTTCCGCCCTCTCTATAGCCGCCCGCGCCAAGCCCCAGCCTGGCACCCTCCGCGCGCCCCACCGCACACCCGCCTCACGGGAGCCGGGAAACACAGAGATGTGCACCTCGAGTACCTAGGCTAGCAGAAACCAACCCTAGGACCGGCAAGGCGGAGATCGGAGCAAATACAGGGGCTCGGTGGGGCAGTTCCGCCTCCTCACTGCAGCCCCTAATCACACCGGGATTGCCTGCGGGGCGCAGGCTCACATGGAAACATGGATACTGTGAACCCGGGGCAGGAGAGCCCGCCCCCAGGACAGGCCCTTGTGGAGATGGGAGCAAACTGATCGACTCACCAGATGTAGTCCGCTCCCCTCGACGTCCCTGTACCCAGAGATCACCTCAGCTGCCTCCCAGGACCTGGCAGACAGGGAGAATTAAATCCCGCACACCTGGTGTAGCAGAGGCCACCCTGAGGCCAGGAGAGGGGGAGATGGTAGGAAAATGACCGAGTCGCCGATGCATCCCCCTTAGCTGCTGTGCCGCCTCCATATCTGCCCATGACCTCTTCCCCTAGCCTTACCATGCGTGCTCCCAGGAGCAGGCTAAATTCAAAGGCTTGAGCCCAACGAATTTGGGGGAGCGGAGGCCGCCCTCAGGCAAGGCAGTTAGGGACATGGGATAGAATCCTATTACTCGCCAGTGGCACAACTCTCCCAGGAGAACGCTTCTTAACCCGGTCCACAGACCGCACCCCACCTCTAGTGTGTCAGTCTGTCTGACTGCCTGCTTGACTGCCTGCCTATTGGAGGATGGGAGAGGCAAGCCTTTGTGTGTGCCCGTCTGTTTATCTAACGGAGGAGGAGGAGACTAGTATGTCTCTCTGCCTGCCTATCTAACTATCTATCTATATATCTATTAATCTACCTAACTATCTATCTATCTAAAGGAGGCAAACCTGTAGGCTAGTGTGCCGTTTTATTTGTCTGTGTATTGGAGGATTAGGTTAGTGTGTCTATCTACATAAATACCAATTTGAAGAACAGGAGGATGCTACCGTGTATGTGTGTGTGTGTGTGTCTGTGTGTGTGTGTGTGTGAGCGCGGGTCTGTGTATCAATGTACCTGAAAGTAGAGTGGGGGGATTCTACTGTATGTGTCTATCAGTCTATGTGTGCATCTAACGGAGGAGGAGTAAGCTAGTATGTCTGTCTCTCTGTCTATGTATCACATATCTATATATGTACGTTTATCTAGTCGAGAAGAAGGAGGCTAGAGTGTCTATCTCTCTGTCGGTCAGAGGAAGGGAAGACTAGTGTGTATGTCGGTCTGTGAGTCTATGATTGTGTCTGTATTATTATCTAATGGAGAAGAAGGATTCCAAAGTGTCTGGCAATCAGTCTGTCTCTCTACAGGAGAACATAGAGGCTAGTGTGTGTATCGGTCAATCTCAGTGACTATCTTTCTGAAGGAGGAGGAGGAAGAGTCTATTACGTTTCTCTATCTATTATCTAATGGAGGAGGAGATTAGTGTGTCACACTCCCTGATTAATTGAGGAGAAGTAGGACGCCAGTGTGTGTATGTGTGTGTCTGTGGGTGTCTGCCTATGTATGTATGTGTCTGCCTATAGAATGCATGAGGAAGAGGAGGTTAGGATATGTGGCTGTTTCTAAGTGGAGGAAGAGGCTAGTGTGTCTGTCTGTCTATTTCTTTGTCTCTGTGTGTCTAATGGAGGAAGAATCCCAGTATTGGTGCCACTTGGGGGGGATGGCAATTGCCACCCTGAAGCAGCAGGGGGCGCCCCAACTACAGGCTGAGGGGGACACCGGATAGAAACCCACAGGCTTGCCTGGGCAGCCCATGCCTCCTGCTTCTGCCCTCTCTGTTTCCGCCACGGCCCCGCCCCAGCCCCGCCCCCGCCACGCCCACAGGCCACCCCTGCCCGCCTCCCGGGAGCCGGGAAACGCAAAGATGTGCACCTCGTGTACCTAGGGTAGCAGAGATCAACCCTAGAAACGGCCAAGGGGGAGATCTGAGCAATAACAGGGGCTCGGTGGGGCAGCCCCGACTACTCGCTGCAGCCCCTGATCGCACCGCGCCTGCCTCCAGGGCGGACGCTGACATGGAAACATGCATACGGTGAACCTGGGGCAGGAGAGGCCGCCCCCAGGCCAGGCCGTTGTGGAGATGGGAGCCAACTGATCGGCTGATCAGAGGCAGTCCGCTCCCCACCACGTCCCTGTCCTCTGAAGTCACCTCACCAGCATCCCAGGACCTGGCTGGCAAGGAGAACTAAGTCCCGGAAACCTGGGTTAGCAGAGGCTGCCCCGAGGGCAGAAGAGGTGGAGTTCGGAGGAAAATGACCAAGCCGCCGAGGCATCCCCGTTTGCTGCTGTGCCGCCTCCGCCTCTGCTGCCGACCTCTTCCCCTGAGCTCACCACGCCCGCTCCCAGCAGCAGGGAGACTTCAAAGGTTTGAGTCCGGTGAACTTGGGGGAGCGGATGCCAACCCCAGGCAAGGCAGCTAGGGACATGGAAAAATATCCTCTGGCTCGCCAAGGGCACCCTATTCCCCGGTCGCCGCCGTCGAACCCCTTCCCCATACCGCATATCTCTACTTTGTCTGTCTGTCTGACTAACTGCCTGAAAGCCTATATATTCGAGAATGGAAGAGGTTAGTCTACGTGTCTGTCTCTCGTTTTACCTAACGGAGGAGAATCCGACGACTATGTTTCTCTATTTGCCTGTATATCTGTCTGTCTGTCTGTCTGTCTGTCTATCTATCTATCTATCTATCTATCTATCTATCTATCTATCTATCCATCCATCCATCCATCTAGTGGAGGCATAGCAGTAGCCACGTGTGACTGTTTACTTGTGTGACTGTTGGAGTTGGAGGTTAGTTTGTATATCAACATATCTACCTATTGGAAGAAGAGAAGGAGGCGTGTGTGTGTGTGTGTGTGTGTGTGTGTGTGTGTGTTTGTGTGTGTGTCTGTCTATGTATTTGTCTCTCTGTCTTTCCATTTGAGGATGGCTCTCAGTATTTGACTCACCTGGAGCGATGGCAATTGGCACCCTGTGGCAGCAGGGGGCACCCCAGAGCAGGCTTAATTTGCCACAGAGTGGAAACTCACAGGCCTGCCTGGCCACCGGTTGCCCCCAGCTTCTGCGTTTCCTGTAGCCGCCACCGCACCGCCCCATCCCCGCCCCTTCACCACCCCTCTCCTGCCTCCCGGGATCAGGCCAAAACATGAGCTTAACCTTTTTTATCAGGGTACCAGAGAGGGACCCCAGGAACGGCCAATGAGGAAATGGGAGCTGATACAGGGTCTGGGTGGTGCAGCCCCGCCTCCTCACTGCAGCCTCTGACCATAGAATGCCTTTCTCCAGGGGGCAGGTGGACCTGGAAACATGCATTCTGTGAACCTTGGCAGGAGATTCCGCCCCCAGCCCAAGCCCCTTTAGAGATGTGTGTGAACTGATCGTCTCAGCCTGGGCAGTCCACTGCCTGCTACGTATCTGTCCCCTGAACTCACCTCACCATCATCCCATAACCTGGCTGACAAGGAGACTTAACTCCCACAAACCTGGGGAGTAGATGCTGCCCAGAGCCCAGGAGAAGGGGAGATGGGAGCAAAATGACCAAGTCGCCGAAGCATGCCCCTTAGCTGCTGTGCTTCCTCTCCTCTGCCCCCTACCTCTTCCCAGGCCCTCACCACGCCTTCGCCCGGGGAGCAGGCCCGGGGGCAGGTGGGCAGAATCCTATGAATCTGGAGGAGTTGAGGCCCCCCAGGCAAGGCAGCTAGGGACAAGGGAGAAAATTCTCTGTCTTGCCAGGGGCATCCTAATTCCCTGTCACCGCCGCCGACCCCAACCCAGACCGCACCCCGCCTCTAGTGAGTCTGTGTGTCTGACTTCCAGCCTGACTGTCTATCTATTGGAGGATGGGAGAGGCTAGCCTATGTGTTTATCTCTCTGTTTATCTAACGGAGGAGGAAGAGACTAGAATGTCTATCTCCTTGCCTGCATATATATCTATGTATCTCTCTATGTATCTCTCTATGTATCTCTCTATCTCTCTCTCTCTCTATCTATCTATCTATCTATCTATCTATCTATCTATCTATCTATCAATTTATCTATCTATTTATCTAGGTGAGGCATAGGAGTAGGCTAGTGTGTCATTTATTTTTTTGTCTGTTGAAGGAGGAGGTTAATGTATCTGTCTACCTATCTACCTATTTGAGCAAGCGGAGGAGGGCAATGTGTGTGCGTGTGCGTGTTTCCGTGCGGGTCTGTGTACTATGTATCTGTAAGTAAAGGGGGAGGAGGCTACTGTGTCAGTCTATGAGTCTTTATATGCGTCTAATGGAGGAGGAGAAGGCTAGTATGTCTGTCTGTGTGTCTGTTTATGTATAAGATATCCAAGTATGAAATTATATCTAATCGAGAAGAAGGAGGAGGCCCGTGTGTCTGGCTATCTGTGTGTCTCTCTAGCAGGTGTAGGTAGAGGCTTGTGTGTGTATCCATCAATCTCACTGACTATGTATCTAATGGAGGAAGATAAAAAGTCTATTAAGTTTGTCTAAGTATTATCTAATGGAGGAGGAGATTAGTGTGTCTATGAACCTGCGTAATTTATGACCAGGAGGAGGCTAGAGTGTGTGTGTGTGTGGGGGGGGGTGCGTGTGTGTTTGTGTCTGAGTATGTATGTATCTGTCTAACAATTTAATGGATGAAGAGCTTTAGGTTAGGATATATGGCTGTTTCTGAATGGAGGAAGAGGCTAGTGAGTCTGTGTGTCTATTTATTTGTCTCTCTGTGTGTCTAAAGGAGGAAGAATCCCAGTATTCGTGCCACTTGGGGGGATGGCAATTGCCACCCTGAAGCAGCAGGGGGCGCCCCAACTACAGGCTGAGGGGGACACTGGATAGAAACCCACAGGCTTGCCTGGGCAGCCCATGCCTCCTGCTTCTGCCCTCTCTGTTTCCGCCACGGCCCCGCCCCGGCCCCGCCCCCGCCACGCCCACAGGCCACCCCTGCCCGCCTCCCGGGAGCCGGGAAACGCCAAGATGTGCACCTCGTGTACCTAGGGTAGCAGAGATCAACCCTATAACCGGCCAAGGGGGAGATCTGAGCAATAACAGGGGCTCGGTGGGGCAGCCCCGACTACTCACTGCAGCCCCTGATCGCACCGCGCCTGCCTCCAGGGCGGACGCTGACATGGAAACATGCATACGGTGAACCTGGGGCAGGAGGGGCCGCCCCCAGGCCAGGCCGTTGTGGAGATGGGAGCCAACTGATCGGCTGATCAGAGGCAGTCCGCTCCCCACCACGTCCCTGTCCTCTGAAGTCACCTCACCAGCATCCCAGGACCTGGCTGACAAGGAGAACTAAATCCCGGAAACCTGGGTTAGCAGAGGCCGCCCCGAGGGCAGAAGAGGTGGAGTTCGGAGGAAAATGACCAAGACGCCGAGGCATCCCCGTTTGCTGCTGTGCCGCCTCCACCTCTGCTGCCGACCTCTTCCCCTGAGCTCACCACACCCGCTCCCAGCAGCAGGGAGACTTCAAAGGTTTGAGTCCGGTGAACTTGGGGGAGCGGATGCCAACCCCAGGCAAGGCAGCTAGGGACATGCAAAAATATCCTCTGGCTCGCCAAGGGCACCCTATTCCCCGGTCGCCGCCGTCGAACCCCTTCCCCATACCGCATATCTCTACTTTGTCTGTCTGTCTGACTACCTGCCTGAATGCCTATATATTCGAGAATGGAAGAGGCTAGTCTACGTGTCTGTCTCTCGTTTTACCTAGCAGAGGAGGAGCCGACGACTATGTTTCTCCATTTGCCTGACTGTCTATCTATCTATCTATCTATCTATCTATCTATCTATCTATCCATCTAGTGGAGGCATAGCAGTTGTCACGTGTGACTTTTTACTTGTGTGACTGTTGGAGGAGGAGGTTAGTTTGTATATCAACGTATCTACCTATTGGAGGAAAAGAAGGAGGCTAGTGTGTGTGTGTGTGTGTGTGTGTGTGTGTGAGTCTGTCTGTCTGTCTGTCTATGTATTTGTCTCTCTGTCTTTCTAATGGAGGTTGGCTCTCAGTATTTGACTCACCTGGAGGGATGGCAAGTGCCACCCTGTAGCAGCAGAGGGCGGCCCCATTGCAGGCTGAGGGGGACACTGGATGGAAATCCACAGGCTTGCCTGGGCCGCCCGTGCCTCCCGCTTCCGCCCTCTCTATAGCCGCCCGCGCCAAGCCCCAGCCTGGCACCCTCCGCGCGCCCCACCGCACACCCGCCTCACGGGAGCCGGGAAACACAGAGATGTGCACCTCGAGTACCTAGGCTAGCAGAAACCAACCCTAGGACCGGCAAGGCGGAGATCGGAGCAAATACAGGGGCTCGGTGGGGCAGTTCCGCCTCCTCACTGCAGCCCCTAATCACACCGGGATTGCCTGCGGGGCGCAGGCTCACATGGAAACATGGATACTGTGAACCCGGGGCAGGAGAGCCCGCCCCCAGGACAGGCCCTTGTGGAGATGGGAGCAAACTGATCGACTCACCAGATGTAGTCCGCTCCCCTCGACGTCCCTGTACCCAGAGATCACCTCAGCTGCCTCCCAGGACCTGGCAGACAGGGAGAATTAAATCCCGCACACCTGGTGTAGCAGAGGCCACCCTGAGGCCAGGAGAGGGGGAGATGGTAGGAAAATGACCGAGTCGCCGATGCATCCCCCTTAGCTGCTGTGCCGCCTCCATATCTGCCCATGACCTCTTCCCCTAGCCTTACCATGCGTGCTCCCAGGAGCAGGCTAAGTTCAAAGGCTTGAGCCCAACGAATTTGGGGGAGCGGAGGCCGCCCTCAGGCAAGGCAGTTAGGGACATGGGATAGAATCCTATTACTCGCCAGTGGCACAACTCTCCCAGGAGAACGCTTCTTAACCCGGTCCACAGACCGCACCCCACCTCTAGTGTGTCAGTCTGTCTGACTGCCTGCTTGACTGCCTGCCTATTGGAGGATGGGAGAGGCAAGCCTTTGTGTGTGCCCGTCTGTTTATCTAACGGAGGAGGAGGAGACTAGTATGTCTCTCTGCCTGCCTATCTAACTATCTATCTATATATCTATTAATCTACCTAACTATCTATCTATCTAAAGGAGGCAAACCTGTAGGCTAGTGTGCCGTTTTATTTGTCTGTGTATTGGAGGATTAGGTTAGTGTGTCTATCTACATAAATACCAATTTGAAGAACAGGAGGATGCTACCGTGTATGTGTGTGTGTGTGTGTCTGTGTGTGTGTGTGTGTGAGCGCGGGTCTGTGTATCAATGTACCTGAAAGTAGAGTGGGGGGATTCTACTGTATGTGTCTATCAGTCTATGTGTGCATCTAACGGAGGAGGAGTAAGCTAGTATGTCTGTCTCTCTGTCTATGTATCACATATCTATATATGTACGTTTATCTAGTCGAGAAGAAGGAGGCTAGAGTGTCTATCTCTCTGTCGGTCAGAGGAAGGGAAGACTAGTGTGTATGTCGGTCTGTGAGTCTATGATTGTGTCTGTATTATTATCTAATGGAGAAGAAGAAGGATTCCAAAGTGTCTGGCAATCAGTCTGTCTCTCTACAGGAGAACATAGAGGCTAGTGTGTGTATCGGTCAATCTCAGTGACTATCTTTCTGAAGGAGGAGGAGGAAGAGTCTATTACGTTTCTCTATCTATTATCTAATGGAGGAGGAGATTAGTGTGTCACACTCCCTGATTAATTGAGGAGAAGTAGGACGCCAGTGTGTGTATGTGTGTGTCTGTGGGTGTCTGCCTATGTATGTATGTGTCTGCCTATAGAATGCATGAGGAAGAGGAGGTTAGGATATGTGGCTGTTTCTAAGTGGAGGAAGAGGCTAGTGTGTCTGTCTGTCTATTTCTTTGTCTCTCTGTGTGTCTAATGGAGGAAGAATCCCAGTATTGGTGCCACTTGGGGGGGATGGCAATTGCCACCCTGAAGCAGCAGGGGGCGCCCCAACTACAGGCTGAGGGGGACACCGGATAGAAACCCACAGGCTTGCCTGGGCAGCCCATGCCTCCTGCTTCTGCCCTCTCTGTTTCCGCCACGGCCCCGCCCCAGCCCCGCCCCCGCCACGCCCACAGGCCACCCCTGCCCGCCTCCCGGGAGCCGGGAAACGCAAAGATGTGCACCTCGTGTACCTAGGGTAGCAGAGATCAACCCTAGAAACGGCCAAGGGGGAGATCTGAGCAATAACAGGGGCTCGGTGGGGCAGCCCCGACTACTCGCTGCAGCCCCTGATCGCACCGCGCCTGCCTCCAGGGCGGACGCTGACATGGAAACATGCATACGGTGAACCTGGGGCAGGAGAGGCCGCCCCCAGGCCAGGCCGTTGTGGAGATGGGAGCCAACTGATCGGCTGATCAGAGGCAGTCCGCTCCCCACCACGTCCCTGTCCTCTGAAGTCACCTCACCAGCATCCCAGGACCTGGCTGGCAAGGAGAACTAAGTCCCGGAAACCTGGGTTAGCAGAGGCCGCCCCGAGGGCAGAAGAGGTGGAGTTCGGAGGAAAATGACCAAGCCGCCGAGGCATCCCCGTTTGCTGCTGTGCCGCCTCCGCCTCTGCTGCCGACCTCTTCCCCTGAGCTCACCACGCCCGCTCCCAGCAGCAGGGAGACTTCAAAGGTTTGAGTCCGGTGAACTTGGGGGAGCGGATGCCAACCCCAGGCAAGGCAGCTAGGGACATGGAAAAATATCCTCTGGCTCGCCAAGGGCACCCTATTCCCCGGTCGCCGCCGTCGAACCCCTTCCCCATACCGCATATCTCTACTTTGTCTGTCTGTCTGACTAACTGCCTGAAAGCCTATATATTCGAGAATGGAAGAGGTTAGTCTACGTGTCTGTCTCTCGTTTTACCTAACGGAGGAGAATCCGACGACTATGTTTCTCTATTTGCCTGTATATCTGTCTGTCTGTCTGTCTGTCTGTCTGTCTATCTATCTATCTATCTATCTATCTATCTATCTATCCATCCATCCATCCATCTAGTGGAGGCATAGCAGTAGCCACGTGTGACTGTTTACTTGTGTGACTGTTGGAGTTGGAGGTTAGTTTGTATATCAACATATCTACCTATTGGAAGAAGAGAAGGAGGCGTGTGTGTGTGTGTGTGTGTGTGTGTGTGTGTGTGTTTGTGTGTGTGTCTGTCTATGTATTTGTCTCTCTGTCTTTCCATTTGAGGATGGCTCTCAGTATTTGACTCACCTGGAGCGATGGCAATTGGCACCCTGTGGCAGCAGGGGGCACCCCAGAGCAGGCTTAATTTGCCACAGAGTGGAAACTCACAGGCCTGCCTGGCCACCGGTTGCCCCCAGCTTCTGCGTTTCCTGTAGCCGCCACCGCACCGCCCCATCCCCGCCCCTTCACCACCCCTCTCCTGCCTCCCGGGATCAGGCCAAAACATGAGCTTAACCTTTTTTATCAGGGTACCAGAGAGGGACCCCAGGAACGGCCAATGAGGAAATGGGAGCTGATACAGGGTCTGGGTGGTGCAGCCCCGCCTCCTCACTGCAGCCTCTGACCATAGAATGCCTTTCTCCAGGGGGCAGGTGGACCTGGAAACATGCATTCTGTGAACCTTGGCAGGAGATTCCGCCCCCAGCCCAAGCCCCTTTAGAGATGTGTGTGAACTGATCGTCTCAGCCTGGGCAGTCCACTGCCTGCTACGTATCTGTCCCCTGAACTCACCTCACCATCATCCCATAACCTGGCTGACAAGGAGACTTAACTCCCACAAACCTGGGGAGTAGATGCTGCCCAGAGCCCAGGAGAAGGGGAGATGGGAGCAAAATGACCAAGTCGCCGAAGCATGCCCCTTAGCTGCTGTGCTTCCTCTCCTCTGCCCCCTACCTCTTCCCAGGCCCTCACCACGCCTTCGCCCGGGGAGCAGGCCCGGGGGCAGGTGGGCAGAATCCTATGAATCTGGAGGAGTTGAGGCCCCCCAGGCAAGGCAGCTAGGGACAAGGGAGAAAATTCTCTGTCTTGCCAGGGGCATCCTAATTCCCTGTCACCGCCGCCGACCCCAACCCAGACCGCACCCCGCCTCTAGTGAGTCTGTGTGTCTGACTTCCAGCCTGACTGTCTATCTATTGGAGGATGGGAGAGGCTAGCCTATGTGTTTATCTCTCTGTTTATCTAACGGAGGAGGAAGAGACTAGAATGTCTATCTCCTTGCCTGCATATATATCTATGTATCTCTCTATGTATCTCTCTATGTATCTCTCTATCTCTCTCTCTCTCTCTCTATCTATCTATCTATCTATCTATCTATCTATCTATCTATCAATTTATCTATCTATTTATCTAGGTGAGGCATAGGAGTAGGCTAGTGTGTCATTTATTTTTTTGTCTGTTGAAGGAGGAGGTTAATGTATCTGTCTACCTATCTACCTATTTGAGCAAGCGGAGGAGGGCAATGTGTGTGCGTGTGCGTGTTTCCGTGCGGGTCTGTGTACTATGTATCTGTAAGTAAAGGGGGAGGAGGCTACTGTGTCAGTCTATGAGTCTTTATATGCGTCTAATGGAGGAGGAGAAGGCTAGTATGTCTGTCTGTGTGTCTGTTTATGTATAAGATATCCAAGTATGAAATTATATCTAATCGAGAAGAAGGAGGAGGCCCGTGTGTCTGGCTATCTGTGTGTCTCTCTAGCAGGTGTAGGTAGAGGCTTGTGTGTGTATCCATCAATCTCACTGACTATGTATCTAATGGAGGAAGATAAAAAGTCTATTAAGTTTGTCTAAGTATTATCTAATGGAGGAGGAGATTAGTGTGTCTATGAACCTGCGTAATTTATGACCAGGAGGAGGCTAGAGTGTGTGTGTGTGTGGGGGGGGGTGCGTGTGTGTTTGTGTCTGAGTATGTATGTATCTGTCTAACAATTTAATGGATGAAGAGCTTTAGGTTAGGATATATGGCTGTTTCTGAATGGAGGAAGAGGCTAGTGAGTCTGTGTGTCTATTTATTTGTCTCTCTGTGTGTCTAAAGGAGGAAGAATCCCAGTATTCGTGCCACTTGGGGGGATGGCAATTGCCACCCTGAAGCAGCAGGGGGCGCCCCAACTACAGGCTGAGGGGGACACTGGATAGAAACCCACAGGCTTGCCTGGGCAGCCCATGCCTCCTGCTTCTGCCCTCTCTGTTTCCGCCACGGCCCCGCCCCGGCCCCGCCCCCGCCACGCCCACAGGCCACCCCTGCCCGCCTCCCGGGAGCCGGGAAACGCCAAGATGTGCACCTCGTGTACCTAGGGTAGCAGAGATCAACCCTATAACCGGCCAAGGGGGAGATCTGAGCAATAACAGGGGCTCGGTGGGGCAGCCCCGACTACTCACTGCAGCCCCTGATCGCACCGCGCCTGCCTCCAGGGCGGACGCTGACATGGAAACATGCATACGGTGAACCTGGGGCAGGAGGGGCCGCCCCCAGGCCAGGCCGTTGTGGAGATGGGAGCCAACTGATCGGCTGATCAGAGGCAGTCCGCTCCCCACCACGTCCCTGTCCTCTGAAGTCACCTCACCAGCATCCCAGGACCTGGCTGACAAGGAGAACTAAATCCCGGAAACCTGGGTTAGCAGAGGCCGCCCCGAGGGCAGAAGAGGTGGAGTTCGGAGGAAAATGACCAAGACGCCGAGGCATCCCCGTTTGCTGCTGTGCCGCCTCCACCTCTGCTGCCGACCTCTTCCCCTGAGCTCACCACACCCGCTCCCAGCAGCAGGGAGACTTCAAAGGTTTGAGTCCGGTGAACTTGGGGGAGCGGATGCCAACCCCAGGCAAGGCAGCTAGGGACATGCAAAAATATCCTCTGGCTCGCCAAGGGCACCCTATTCCCCGGTCGCCGCCGTCGAACCCCTTCCCCATACCGCATATCTCTACTTTGTCTGTCTGTCTGACTACCTGCCTGAATGCCTATATATTCGAGAATGGAAGAGGCTAGTCTACGTGTCTGTCTCTCGTTTTACCTAGCAGAGGAGGAGCCGACGACTATGTTTCTCCATTTGCCTGACTGTCTATCTATCTATCTATCTATCTATCTATCTATCTATCTATCCATCTAGTGGAGGCATAGCAGTTGTCACGTGTGACTTTTTACTTGTGTGACTGTTGGAGGAGGAGGTTAGTTTGTATATCAACGTATCTACCTATTGGAGGAAAAGAAGGAGGCTAGTGTGTGTGTGTGTGTGTGTGTGTGTGTGTGAGTCTGTCTGTCTGTCTGTCTATGTATTTGTCTCTCTGTCTTTCTAATGGAGGTTGGCTCTCAGTATTTGACTCACCTGGAGGGATGGCAAGTGCCACCCTGTAGCAGCAGAGGGCGGCCCCATTGCAGGCTGAGGGGGACACTGGATGGAAATCCACAGGCTTGCCTGGGCCGCCCGTGCCTCCCGCTTCCGCCCTCTCTATAGCCGCCCGCGCCAAGCCCCAGCCTGGCACCCTCCGCGCGCCCCACCGCACACCCGCCTCACGGGAGCCGGGAAACACAGAGATGTGCACCTCGAGTACCTAGGCTAGCAGAAACCAACCCTAGGACCGGCAAGGCGGAGATCGGAGCAAATACAGGGGCTCGGTGGGGCAGTTCCGCCTCCTCACTGCAGCCCCTAATCACACCGGGATTGCCTGCGGGGCGCAGGCTCACATGGAAACATGGATACTGTGAACCCGGGGCAGGAGAGCCCGCCCCCAGGACAGGCCCTTGTGGAGATGGGAGCAAACTGATCGACTCACCAGATGTAGTCCGCTCCCCTCGACGTCCCTGTACCCAGAGATCACCTCAGCTGCCTCCCAGGACCTGGCAGACAGGGAGAATTAAATCCCGCACACCTGGTGTAGCAGAGGCCACCCTGAGGCCAGGAGAGGGGGAGATGGTAGGAAAATGACCGAGTCGCCGATGCATCCCCCTTAGCTGCTGTGCCGCCTCCATATCTGCCCATGACCTCTTCCCCTAGCCTTACCATGCGTGCTCCCAGGAGCAGGCTAAGTTCAAAGGCTTGAGCCCAACGAATTTGGGGGAGCGGAGGCCGCCCTCAGGCAAGGCAGTTAGGGACATGGGATAGAATCCTATTACTCGCCAGTGGCACAACTCTCCCAGGAGAACGCTTCTTAACCCGGTCCACAGACCGCACCCCACCTCTAGTGTGTCAGTCTGTCTGACTGCCTGCTTGACTGCCTGCCTATTGGAGGATGGGAGAGGCAAGCCTTTGTGTGTGCCCGTCTGTTTATCTAACGGAGGAGGAGGAGACTAGTATGTCTCTCTGCCTGCCTATCTAACTATCTATCTATATATCTATTAATCTACCTAACTATCTATCTATCTAAAGGAGGCAAACCTGTAGGCTAGTGTGCCGTTTTATTTGTCTGTGTATTGGAGGATTAGGTTAGTGTGTCTATCTACATAAATACCAATTTGAAGAACAGGAGGATGCTACCGTGTATGTGTGTGTGTGTGTGTCTGTGTGTGTGTGTGTGTGAGCGCGGGTCTGTGTATCAATGTACCTGAAAGTAGAGTGGGGGGATTCTACTGTATGTGTCTATCAGTCTATGTGTGCATCTAACGGAGGAGGAGTAAGCTAGTATGTCTGTCTCTCTGTCTATGTATCACATATCTATATATGTACGTTTATCTAGTCGAGAAGAAGGAGGCTAGAGTGTCTATCTCTCTGTCGGTCAGAGGAAGGGAAGACTAGTGTGTATGTCGGTCTGTGAGTCTATGATTGTGTCTGTATTATTATCTAATGGAGAAGAAGAAGGATTCCAAAGTGTCTGGCAATCAGTCTGTCTCTCTACAGGAGAACATAGAGGCTAGTGTGTGTATCGGTCAATCTCAGTGACTATCTTTCTGAAGGAGGAGGAGGAAGAGTCTATTACGTTTCTCTATCTATTATCTAATGGAGGAGGAGATTAGTGTGTCACACTCCCTGATTAATTGAGGAGAAGTAGGACGCCAGTGTGTGTATGTGTGTGTCTGTGGGTGTCTGCCTATGTATGTATGTGTCTGCCTATAGAATGCATGAGGAAGAGGAGGTTAGGATATGTGGCTGTTTCTAAGTGGAGGAAGAGGCTAGTGTGTCTGTCTGTCTATTTCTTTGTCTCTGTGTGTCTAATGGAGGAAGAATCCCAGTATTGGTGCCACTTGGGGGGGATGGCAATTGCCACCCTGAAGCAGCAGGGGGCGCCCCAACTACAGGCTGAGGGGGACACCGGATAGAAACCCACAGGCTTGCCTGGGCAGCCCATGCCTCCTGCTTCTGCCCTCTCTGTTTCCGCCACGGCCCCGCCCCAGCCCCGCCCCCGCCACGCCCACAGGCCACCCCTGCCCGCCTCCCGGGAGCCGGGAAACGCAAAGATGTGCACCTCGTGTACCTAGGGTAGCAGAGATCAACCCTAGAAACGGCCAAGGGGGAGATCTGAGCAATAACAGGGGCTCGGTGGGGCAGCCCCGACTACTCGCTGCAGCCCCTGATCGCACCGCGCCTGCCTCCAGGGCGGACGCTGACATGGAAACATGCATACGGTGAACCTGGGGCAGGAGAGGCCGCCCCCAGGCCAGGCCGTTGTGGAGATGGGAGCCAACTGATCGGCTGATCAGAGGCAGTCCGCTCCCCACCACGTCCCTGTCCTCTGAAGTCACCTCACCAGCATCCCAGGACCTGGCTGGCAAGGAGAACTAAGTCCCGGAAACCTGGGTTAGCAGAGGCCGCCCCGAGGGCAGAAGAGGTGGAGTTCGGAGGAAAATGACCAAGCCGCCGAGGCATCCCCGTTTGCTGCTGTGCCGCCTCCGCCTCTGCTGCCGACCTCTTCCCCTGAGCTCACCACGCCCGCTCCCAGCAGCAGGGAGACTTCAAAGGTTTGAGTCCGGTGAACTTGGGGGAGCGGATGCCAACCCCAGGCAAGGCAGCTAGGGACATGGAAAAATATCCTCTGGCTCGCCAAGGGCACCCTATTCCCCGGTCGCCGCCGTCGAACCCCTTCCCCATACCGCATATCTCTACTTTGTCTGTCTGTCTGACTAACTGCCTGAAAGCCTATATATTCGAGAATGGAAGAGGTTAGTCTACGTGTCTGTCTCTCGTTTTACCTAACGGAGGAGAATCCGACGACTATGTTTCTCTATTTGCCTGTATATCTGTCTGTCTGTCTGTCTGTCTGTCTGTCTATCTATCTATCTATCTATCTATCTATCTATCTATCCATCCATCCATCCATCTAGTGGAGGCATAGCAGTAGCCACGTGTGACTGTTTACTTGTGTGACTGTTGGAGTTGGAGGTTAGTTTGTATATCAACATATCTACCTATTGGAAGAAGAGAAGGAGGCGTGTGTGTGTGTGTGTGTGTGTGTGTGTGTGTGTGTTTGTGTGTGTGTCTGTCTATGTATTTGTCTCTCTGTCTTTCCATTTGAGGATGGCTCTCAGTATTTGACTCACCTGGAGCGATGGCAATTGGCACCCTGTGGCAGCAGGGGGCACCCCAGAGCAGGCTTAATTTGCCACAGAGTGGAAACTCACAGGCCTGCCTGGCCACCGGTTGCCCCCAGCTTCTGCGTTTCCTGTAGCCGCCACCGCACCGCCCCATCCCCGCCCCTTCACCACCCCTCTCCTGCCTCCCGGGATCAGGCCAAAACATGAGCTTAACCTTTTTTATCAGGGTACCAGAGAGGGACCCCAGGAACGGCCAATGAGGAAATGGGAGCTGATACAGGGTCTGGGTGGTGCAGCCCCGCCTCCTCACTGCAGCCTCTGACCATAGAATGCCTTTCTCCAGGGGGCAGGTGGACCTGGAAACATGCATTCTGTGAACCTTGGCAGGAGATTCCGCCCCCAGCCCAAGCCCCTTTAGAGATGTGTGTGAACTGATCGTCTCAGCCTGGGCAGTCCACTGCCTGCTACGTATCTGTCCCCTGAACTCACCTCACCATCATCCCATAACCTGGCTGACAAGGAGACTTAACTCCCACAAACCTGGGGAGTAGATGCTGCCCAGAGCCCAGGAGAAGGGGAGATGGGAGCAAAATGACCAAGTCGCCGAAGCATGCCCCTTAGCTGCTGTGCTTCCTCTCCTCTGCCCCCTACCTCTTCCCAGGCCCTCACCACGCCTTCGCCCGGGGAGCAGGCCCGGGGGCAGGTGGGCAGAATCCTATGAATCTGGAGGAGTTGAGGCCCCCCAGGCAAGGCAGCTAGGGACAAGGGAGAAAATTCTCTGTCTTGCCAGGGGCATCCTAATTCCCTGTCACCGCCGCCGACCCCAACCCAGACCGCACCCCGCCTCTAGTGAGTCTGTGTGTCTGACTTCCAGCCTGACTGTCTATCTATTGGAGGATGGGAGAGGCTAGCCTATGTGTTTATCTCTCTGTTTATCTAACGGAGGAGGAAGAGACTAGAATGTCTATCTCCTTGCCTGCATATATATCTATGTATCTCTCTATGTATCTCTCTATGTATCTCTCTATCTCTCTCTCTCTCTCTCTATCTATCTATCTATCTATCTATCTATCTATCTATCTATCTATCTATCAATCTATCTATCTATTTATCTAGGTGAGGCATAGGAGTAGGCTAGTGTGTCATTTATTTTTTTGTCTGTTGAAGGAGGAGGTTAATGTATCTGTCTACCTATCTACCTATTTGAGCAAGCGGAGGAGGGCAATGTGTGTGCGTGTGCGTGTTTCCGTGCGGGTCTGTGTACTATGTATCTGTAAGTAAAGGGGGAGGAGGCTACTGTGTCAGTCTATGAGTCTTTATATGCGTCTAATGGAGGAGGAGAAGGCTAGTATGTCTGTCTGTGTGTCTGTTTATGTATAAGATATCCAAGTATGAAATTATATCTAATCGAGAAGAAGGAGGAGGCCCGTGTGTCTGGCTATCTGTGTGTCTCTCTAGCAGGTGTAGGTAGAGGCTTGTGTGTGTATCCATCAATCTCACTGACTATGTATCTAATGGAGGAAGATAAAAAGTCTATTAAGTTTGTCTAAGTATTATCTAATGGAGGAGGAGATTAGTGTGTCTATGAACCTGCGTAATTTATGACCAGGAGGAGGCTAGAGTGTGTGTGTGTGTGGGGGGGGGTGCGTGTGTGTTTGTGTCTGAGTATGTATGTATCTGTCTAACAATTTAATGGATGAAGAGCTTTAGGTTAGGATATATGGCTGTTTCTGAATGGAGGAAGAGGCTAGTGAGTCTGTGTGTCTATTTATTTGTCTCTCTGTGTGTCTAAAGGAGGAAGAATCCCAGTATTCGTGCCACTTGGGGGGATGGCAATTGCCACCCTGAAGCAGCAGGGGGCGCCCCAACTACAGGCTGAGGGGGACACTGGATAGAAACCCACAGGCTTGCCTGGGCAGCCCATGCCTCCTGCTTCTGCCCTCTCTGTTTCCGCCACGGCCCCGCCCCGGCCCCGCCCCCGCCACGCCCACAGGCCACCCCTGCCCGCCTCCCGGGAGCCGGGAAACGCCAAGATGTGCACCTCGTGTACATAGGGTAGCAGAGATCAACCCTATAACCGGCCAAGGGGGAGATCTGAGCAATAACAGGGGCTCGGTGGGGCAGCCCCGACTACTCACTGCAGCCCCTGATCGCACCGCGCCTGCCTCCAGGGCGGACGCTGACATGGAAACATGCATACGGTGAACCTGGGGCAGGAGGGGCCGCCCCCAGGCCAGGCCGTTGTGGAGATGGGAGCCAACTGATCGGCTGATCAGAGGCAGTCCGCTCCCCACCACGTCCCTGTCCTCTGAAGTCACCTCACCAGCATCCCAGGACCTGGCTGACAAGGAGAACTAAATCCCGGAAACCTGGGTTAGCAGAGGCCGCCCCGAGGGCAGAAGAGGTGGAGTTCGGAGGAAAATGACCAAGACGCCGAGGCATCCCCGTTTGCTGCTGTGCCGCCTCCACCTCTGCTGCCGACCTCTTCCCCTGAGCTCACCACACCCGCTCCCAGCAGCAGGGAGACTTCAAAGGTTTGAGTCCGGTGAACTTGGGGGAGCGGATGCCAACCCCAGGCAAGGCAGCTAGGGACATGCAAAAATATCCTCTGGCTCGCCAAGGGCACCCTATTCCCCGGTCGCCGCCGTCGAACCCCTTCCCCATACCGCATATCTCTACTTTGTCTGTCTGTCTGACTACCTGCCTGAATGCCTATATATTCGAGAATGGAAGAGGCTAGTCTACGTGTCTGTCTCTCGTTTTACCTAGCGGAGGAGGAGCCGACGACTATGTTTCTCCATTTGCCTGACTGTCTATCTATCTATCTATCTATCTATCTATCTATCTATCTATCTATCTATCTATCTATCCATCTAGTGGAGGCATAGCAGTTGTCACGTGTGACTTTTTACTTGTGTGACTGTTGGAGGAGGAGGTTAGTTTGTATATCAACGTATCTACCTATTGGAGGAAAAGAAGGAGGCTAGTGTGTGTGTGTGTGTGTGTGTGTGTGTGAGTCTGTCTGTCTGTCTGTCTATGTATTTGTCTCTCTGTCTTTCTAATGGAGGTTGGCTCTCAGTATTTGACTCACCTGGAGGGATGGCAAGTGCCACCCTGTAGCAGCAGAGGGCGGCCCCATTGCAGGCTGAGGGGGACACTGGATGGAAATCCACAGGCTTGCCTGGGCCGCCCGTGCCTCCCGCTTCCGCCCTCTCTATAGCCGCCCGCGCCAAGCCCCAGCCTGGCACCCTCCGCGCGCCCCACCGCACACCCGCCTCACGGGAGCCGGGAAACACAGAGATGTGCACCTCGAGTACCTAGGCTAGCAGAAACCAACCCTAGGACCGGCAAGGCGGAGATCGGAGCAAATACAGGGGCTCGGTGGGGCAGTTCCGCCTCCTCACTGCAGCCCCTAATCACACCGGGATTGCCTGCGGGGCGCAGGCTCACATGGAAACATGGATACTGTGAACCCGGGGCAGGAGAGCCCGCCCCCAGGACAGGCCCTTGTGGAGATGGGAGCAAACTGATCGACTCACCAGATGTAGTCCGCTCCCCTCGACGTCCCTGTACCCAGAGATCACCTCAGCTGCCTCCCAGGACCTGGCAGACAGGGAGAATTAAATCCCGCACACCTGGTGTAGCAGAGGCCACCCTGAGGCCAGGAGAGGGGGAGATGGTAGGAAAATGACCGAGTCGCCGATGCATCCCCCTTAGCTGCTGTGCCGCCTCCATATCTGCCCATGACCTCTTCCCCTAGCCTTACCATGCGTGCTCCCAGGAGCAGGCTAAATTCAAAGGCTTGAGCCCAACGAATTTGGGGGAGCGGAGGCCGCCCTCAGGCAAGGCAGTTAGGGACATGGGATAGAATCCTATTACTCGCCAGTGGCACAACTCTCCCAGGAGAACGCTTCTTAACCCGGTCCACAGACCGCACCCCACCTCTAGTGTGTCAGTCTGTCTGACTGCCTGCTTGACTGCCTGCCTATTGGAGGATGGGAGAGGCAAGCCTTTGTGTGTGCCCGTCTGTTTATCTAACGGAGGAGGAGGAGACTAGTATGTCTCTCTGCCTGCCTATCTAACTATCTATCTATATATCTATTAATCTACCTAACTATCTATCTATCTAAAGGAGGCAAACCTGTAGGCTAGTGTGCCGTTTTATTTGTCTGTGTATTGGAGGATTAGGTTAGTGTGTCTATCTACATAAATACCAATTTGAAGAACAGGAGGATGCTACCGTGTATGTGTGTGTGTGTGTGTCTGTGTGTGTGTGTGTGTGAGCGCGGGTCTGTGTATCAATGTACCTGAAAGTAGAGTGGGGGGATTCTACTGTATGTGTCTATCAGTCTATGTGTGCATCTAACGGAGGAGGAGTAAGCTAGTATGTCTGTCTCTCTGTCTATGTATCACATATCTATATATGTACGTTTATCTAGTCGAGAAGAAGGAGGCTAGAGTGTCTATCTCTCTGTCGGTCAGAGGAAGGGAAGACTAGTGTGTATGTCGGTCTGTGAGTCTATGATTGTGTCTGTATTATTATCTAATGGAGAAGAAGAAGGATTCCAAAGTGTCTGGCAATCAGTCTGTCTCTCTACAGGAGAACATAGAGGCTAGTGTGTGTATCGGTCAATCTCAGTGACTATCTTTCTGAAGGAGGAGGAGGAAGAGTCTATTACGTTTCTCTATCTATTATCTAATGGAGGAGGAGATTAGTGTGTCACACTCCCTGATTAATTGAGGAGAAGTAGGACGCCAGTGTGTGTATGTGTGTGTCTGTGGGTGTCTGCCTATGTATGTATGTGTCTGCCTATAGAATGCATGAGGAAGAGGAGGTTAGGATATGTGGCTGTTTCTAAGTGGAGGAAGAGGCTAGTGTGTCTGTCTGTCTATTTCTTTGTCTCTCTGTGTGTCTAATGGAGGAAGAATCCCAGTATTGGTGCCACTTGGGGGGGATGGCAATTGCCACCCTGAAGCAGCAGGGGGCGCCCCAACTACAGGCTGAGGGGGACACCGGATAGAAACCCACAGGCTTGCCTGGGCAGCCCATGCCTCCTGCTTCTGCCCTCTCTGTTTCCGCCACGGCCCCGCCCCAGCCCCGCCCCCGCCCCGCCCACAGGCCACCCCTGCCCGCCTCCCGGGAGCCGGGAAACGCAAAGATGTGCACCTCGTGTACCTAGGGTAGCAGAGATCAACCCTAGAAACGGCCAAGGGGGAGATCTGAGCAATAACAGGGGCTCGGTGGGGCAGCCCCGACTACTCGCTGCAGCCCCTGATCGCACCGCGCCTGCCTCCAGGGCGGACGCTGACATGGAAACATGCATACGGTGAACCTGGGGCAGGAGAGGCCGCCCCCAGGCCAGGCCGTTGTGGAGATGGGAGCCAACTGATCGGCTGATCAGAGGCAGTCCGCTCCCCACCACGTCCCTGTCCTCTGAAGTCACCTCACCAGCATCCCAGGACCTGGCTGGCAAGGAGAACTAAATCCCGGAAACCTGGCTTAGCAGAGGCCGCCCCGAGGGCAGAAGAGGTGGAGTTGGGAGGAAAATGACCAAGCCGCCGAGGCATCCCCATTTGCTGCTGTGCCGCCTCCGCCTCTGCTGCCGACCTCTTCCCCTGAGCTCACCACGCCCGCTCCCAGCAGCAGGGAGACTTCAAAGGTTTGAGTCCGGTGAACTTGGGGGAGCGGATGCCAACCCCAGGCAAGGCAGCTAGGGACATGCAAAAATATCCTCTGGCTCGCCAAGGGCACCCTATTCCCCGGTCGCCGCCGTCGAACCCCTTCCCCATACCGCATATCTCTACTTTGTCTGTCTGTCTGACTACCTGCCTGAATGCCTATATATTCGAGAATGGAAGAGGCTAGTCTACGTGTCTGTCTCTCGTTTTACCTAGCGGAGGAGGAGCCGACGACTATGTTTCTCCATTTGCCTGACTGTCTATCTATCTATCTATCTATCTATCTATCTATCTATCTATCCATCTAGTGGAGGCATAGCAGTTGTCACGTGTGACTTTTTACTTGTGTGACTGTTGGAGGAGGAGGTTAGTTTGTATATCAACGTATCTACCTATTGGAGGAAGAGAAGGAGGCTAGTGTGTGTGTGTGTGTGTGTGTGTGTGTGAGTCTGTCTGTCTGTCTGTCTATGTATTTGTCTCTCTGTCTTTCTAATGGAGGTTGGCTCTCAGTATTTGACTCACCTGGAGGGATGGCAAGTGCCACCCTGTAGCAGCAGAGGGCGGCCCCATTGCAGGCTGAGGGGGACACTGGATGGAAATCCACAGGCTTGCCTGGGCCGCCCGTGCCTCCCGCTTCCGCCCTCTCTATAGCCGCCCGCGCCAAGCCCCAGCCTGGCACCCTCCGCGCGCCCCACCGCACACCCGCCTCACGGGAGCCGGGAAACACAGAGATGTGCACCTCGAGTACCTAGGCTAGCAGAAACCAACCCTAGGACCGGCAAGGCGGAGATCGGAGCAAATACAGGGGCTCGGTGGGGCAGTTCCGCCTCCTCACTGCAGCCCCTAATCACACCGGGATTGCCTGCGGGGCGCAGGCTCACATGGAAACATGGATACTGTGAACCCGGGGCAGGAGAGCCCGCCCCCAGGACAGGCCCTTGTGGAGATGGGAGCAAACTGATCGACTCACCAGATGTAGTCCGCTCCCCTCGACGTCCCTGTACCCAGAGATCACCTCAGCTGCCTCCCAGGACCTGGCAGACAGGGAGAATTAAATCCCGCACACCTGGTGTAGCAGAGGCCACCCTGAGGCCAGGAGAGGGGGAGATGGTAGGAAAATGACCGAGTCGCCGATGCATCCCCCTTAGCTGCTGTGCCGCCTCCATATCTGCCCATGACCTCTTCCCCTAGCCTTACCATGCGTGCTCCCAGGAGCAGGCTAAGTTCAAAGGCTTGAGCCCAACGAATTTGGGGGAGCGGAGGCCGCCCTCAGGCAAGGCAGTTAGGGACATGGGATAGAATCCTATTACTCGCCAGTGGCACAACTCTCCCAGGAGAACGCTTCTTAACCCGGTCCACAGACCGCACCCCACCTCTAGTGTGTCAGTCTGTCTGACTGCCTGCTTGACTGCCTGCCTATTGGAGGATGGGAGAGGCAAGCCTTTGTGTGTGCCCGTCTGTTTATCTAACGGAGGAGGAGGAGACTAGTATGTCTCTCTGCCTGCCTATCTAACTATCTATCTATATATCTATTAATCTACCTAACTATCTATCTATCTAAAGGAGGCAAACCTGTAGGCTAGTGTGCCGTTTTATTTGTCTGTGTATTGGAGGATTAGGTTAGTGTGTCTATCTACATAAATACCAATTTGAAGAACAGGAGGATGCTACCGTGTATGTGTGTGTGTGTGTGTCTGTGTGTGTGTGTGTGTGAGCGCGGGTCTGTGTATCAATGTACCTGAAAGTAGAGTGGGGGGATTCTACTGTATGTGTCTATCAGTCTATGTGTGCATCTAACGGAGGAGGAGTAAGCTAGTATGTCTGTCTCTCTGTCTATGTATCACATATCTATATATGTACGTTTATCTAGTCGAGAAGAAGGAGGCTAGAGTGTCTATCTCTCTGTCGGTCAGAGGAAGGGAAGACTAGTGTGTATGTCGGTCTGTGAGTCTATGATTGTGTCTGTATTATTATCTAATGGAGAAGAAGAAGGATTCCAAAGTGTCTGGCAATCAGTCTGTCTCTCTACAGGAGAACATAGAGGCTAGTGTGTGTATCGGTCAATCTCAGTGACTATCTTTCTGAAGGAGGAGGAGGAAGAGTCTATTACGTTTCTCTATCTATTATCTAATGGAGGAGGAGATTAGTGTGTCACACTCCCTGATTAATTGAGGAGAAGTAGGACGCCAGTGTGTGTATGTGTGTGTCTGTGGGTGTCTGCCTATGTATGTATGTGTCTGCCTATAGAATGCATGAGGAAGAGGAGGTTAGGATATGTGGCTGTTTCTAAGTGGAGGAAGAGGCTAGTGTGTCTGTCTGTCTATTTCTTTGTCTCTCTGTGTGTCTAATGGAGGAAGAATCCCAGTATTGGTGCCACTTGGGGGGGATGGCAATTGCCACCCTGAAGCAGCAGGGGGCGCCCCAACTACAGGCTGAGGGGGACACCGGATAGAAACCCACAGGCTTGCCTGGGCAGCCCATGCCTCCTGCTTCTGCCCTCTCTGTTTCCGCCACGGCCCCGCCCCAGCCCCGCCCCCGCCCCGCCCACAGGCCACCCCTGCCCGCCTCCCGGGAGCCGGGAAACGCAAAGATGTGCACCTCGTGTACCTAGGGTAGCAGAGATCAACCCTAGAAACGGCCAAGGGGGAGATCTGAGCAATAACAGGGGCTCGGTGGGGCAGCCCCGACTACTCGCTGCAGCCCCTGATTGCACCGCGCCTGCCTCCAGGGCGGACGCTGACATGGAAACATGCATACGGTGAACCTGGGGCAGGAGAGGCCGCCCCCAGGCCAGGCCGTTGTGGAGATGGGAGCCAACTGATCGGCTGATCAGAGGCAGTCCGCTCCCCACCACGTCCCTGTCCTCTGAAGTCACCTCACCAGCATCCCAGGACCTGGCTGGCAAGGAGAACTAAATCCCGGAAACCTGGCTTAGCAGAGGCCGCCCCGAGGGCAGAAGAGGTGGAGTTGGGAGGAAAATGACCAAGCCGCCGAGGCATCCCCATTTGCTGCTGTGCCGCCTCCGCCTCTGCTGCCGACCTCTTCCCCTGAGCTCACCACGCCCGCTCCCAGCAGCAGGGAGACTTCAAAGGTTTGAGTCCGGTGAACTTGGGGGAGCAGATGCCAACCCCAGGCAAGGCAGCTAGGGACATGCAAAAATATCCTCTGGCTCGCCAAGGGCACCCTATTCCCCGGTCGCCGCCGTCGAACCCCTTCCCCATACCGCATATCTCTACTTTGTCTGTCTGTCTGACTACCTGCCTGAATGCCTATATATTCGAGAATGGAAGAGGCTAGTCTACGTGTCTGTCTCTCGTTTTACCTAGCAGAGGAGGAGCCGACGACTATGTTTCTCCATTTGCCTGACTGTCTATCTATCTATCTATCTATCTATCTATCTATCTATCTATCTATCTATCTATCCATCTAGTGGAGGCATAGCAGTTGTCACGTGTGACTTTTTACTTGTGTGACTGTTGGAGGAGGAGGTTAGTTTGTATATCAACGTATCTACCTATTGGAAGAAGAGAAGGAGGCTAGTGTGTGTGTGTGTGTGTGTGTGTGTGTGAGTCTGTCTGTCTGTCTGTCTATGTATTTGTCTCTCTGTCTTTCTAATGGAGGTTGGCTCTCAGTATTTGACTCACCTGGAGGGATGGCAAGTGCCACCCTGTAGCAGCAGAGGGCGGCCCCATTGCAGGCTGAGGGGGACACTGGATGGAAATCCACAGGCTTGCCTGGGCCGCCCGTGCCTCCCGCTTCCGCCCTCTCTATAGCCGCCCGCGCCAAGCCCCAGCCTGGCACCCTCCGCGCGCCCCACCGCACACCCGCCTCACGGGAGCCGGGAAACACAGAGATGTGCACCTCGAGTACCTAGGCTAGCAGAAACCAACCCTAGGACCGGCAAGGCGGAGATCGGAGCAAATACAGGGGCTCGGTGGGGCAGTTCCGCCTCCTCACTGCAGCCCCTAATCACACCGGGATTGCCTGCGGGGCGCAGGCTCACATGGAAACATGGATACTGTGAACCCGGGGCAGGAGAGCCCGCCCCCAGGACAGGCCCTTGTGGAGATGGGAGCAAACTGATCGACTCACCAGATGTAGTCCGCTCCCCTCGACGTCCCTGTACCCAGAGATCACCTCAGCTGCCTCCCAGGACCTGGCAGACAGGGAGAATTAAATCCCGCACACCTGGTGTAGCAGAGGCCACCCTGAGGCCAGGAGAGGGGGAGATGGTAGGAAAATGACCGAGTCGCCGATGCATCCCCCTTAGCTGCTGTGCCGCCTCCATATCTGCCCATGACCTCTTCCCCTAGCCTTACCATGCGTGCTCCCAGGAGCAGGCTAAGTTCAAAGGCTTGAGCCCAACGAATTTGGGGGAGCGGAGGCCGCCCTCAGGCAAGGCAGTTAGGGACATGGGATAGAATCCTATTACTCGCCAGTGGCACAACTCTCCCAGGAGAACGCTTCTTAACCCGGTCCACAGACCGCACCCCACCTCTAGTGTGTCAGTCTGTCTGACTGCCTGCTTGACTGCCTGCCTATTGGAGGATGGGAGAGGCAAGCCTTTGTGTGTGCCCGTCTGTTTATCTAACGGAGGAGGAGGAGACTAGTATGTCTCTCTGCCTGCCTATCTAACTATCTATCTATATATCTATTAATCTACCTAACTATCTATCTATCTAAAGGAGGCAAACCTGTAGGCTAGTGTGCCGTTTTATTTGTCTGTGTATTGGAGGATTAGGTTAGTGTGTCTATCTACATAAATACCAATTTGAAGAACAGGAGGATGCTACCGTGTATGTGTGTGTGTGTGTGTCTGTGTGTGTGTGTGTGTGAGCGCGGGTCTGTGTATCAATGTACCTGAAAGTAGAGTGGGGGGATTCTACTGTATGTGTCTATCAGTCTATGTGTGCATCTAACGGAGGAGGAGTAAGCTAGTATGTCTGTCTCTCTGTCTATGTATCACATATCTATATATGTACGTTTATCTAGTCGAGAAGAAGGAGGCTAGAGTGTCTATCTCTCTGTCGGTCAGAGGAAGGGAAGACTAGTGTGTATGTCGGTCTGTGAGTCTATGATTGTGTCTGTATTATTATCTAATGGAGAAGAAGAAGGATTCCAAAGTGTCTGGCAATCAGTCTGTCTCTCTACAGGAGAACATAGAGGCTAGTGTGTGTATCGGTCAATCTCAGTGACTATCTTTCTGAAGGAGGAGGAGGAAGAGTCTATTACGTTTCTCTATCTATTATCTAATGGAGGAGGAGATTAGTGTGTCACACTCCCTGATTAATTGAGGAGAAGTAGGACGCCAGTGTGTGTATGTGTGTGTCTGTGGGTGTCTGCCTATGTATGTATGTGTCTGCCTATAGAATGCATGAGGAAGAGGAGGTTAGGATATGTGGCTGTTTCTAAGTGGAGGAAGAGGCTAGTGTGTCTGTCTGTCTATTTCTTTGTCTCTCTGTGTGTCTAATGGAGGAAGAATCCCAGTATTGGTGCCACTTGGGGGGGATGGCAATTGCCACCCTGAAGCAGCAGGGGGCGCCCCAACTACAGGCTGAGGGGGACACCGGATAGAAACCCACAGGCTTGCCTGGGCAGCCCATGCCTCCTGCTTCTGCCCTCTCTGTTTCCGCCACGGCCCCGCCCCAGCCCCGCCCCCGCCCCGCCCACAGGCCACCCCTGCCCGCCTCCCGGGAGCCGGGAAACGCAAAGATGTGCACCTCGTGTACCTAGGGTAGCAGAGATCAACCCTAGAAACGGCCAAGGGGGAGATCTGAGCAATAACAGGGGCTCGGTGGGGCAGCCCCGACTACTCGCTGCAGCCCCTGATCGCACCGCGCCTGCCTCCAGGGCGGACGCTGACATGGAAACATGCATACGGTGAACCTGGGGCAGGAGAGGCCGCCCCCAGGCCAGGCCGTTGTGGAGATGGGAGCCAACTGATCGGCTGATCAGAGGCAGTCCGCTCCCCACCACGTCCCTGTCCTCTGAAGTCACCTCACCAGCATCCCAGGACCTGGCTGGCAAGGAGAACTAAATCCCGGAAACCTGGCTTAGCAGAGGCCGCCCCGAGGGCAGAAGAGGTGGAGTTGGGAGGAAAATGACCAAGCCGCCGAGGCATCCCCATTTGCTGCTGTGCCGCCTCCGCCTCTGCTGCCGACCTCTTCCCCTGAGCTCACCACGCCCGCTCCCAGCAGCAGGGAGACTTCAAAGGTTTGAGTCCGGTGAACTTGGGGGAGCGGATGCCAACCCCAGGCAAGGCAGCTAGGGACATGGAAAAATATCCTCTGGCTCGCCAAGGGCACCCTATTCCCCGGTCGCCGCCGTCGAACCCCTTCCCCATACCGCATATCTCTACTTTGTCTGTCTGTCTGACTAACTGCCTGAAAGCCTATATATTCGAGAATGGAAGAGGTTAGTCTACGTGTCTGTCTCTCGTTTTACCTAACGGAGGAGAATCCGACGACTATGTTTCTCTATTTGCCTGTATATCTGTCTGTCTGTCTGTCTGTCTATCTATCTATCTATCTATCTATCTATCTATCTATCTATCTATCTATCTATCCATCCATCCATCTAGTGGAGGCATAGCAGTAGCCACGTGTGACTGTTTACTTGTGTGACTGTTGGAGTTGGAGGTTAGTTTGTATATCAACATATCTACCTATTGGAAGAAGAGAAGGAGGCGTGTGTGTGTGTGTGTGTGTGTGTGTGTGTGTGTGTTTGTGTGTGTGTCTGTCTATGTATTTGTCTCTCTGTCTTTCCATTTGAGGATGGCTCTCAGTATTTGACTCACCTGGAGCGATGGCAATTGGCACCCTGTGGCAGCAGGGGGCACCCCAGAGCAGGCTTAATTTGCCACAGAGTGGAAACTCACAGGCCTGCCTGGCCACCGGTTGCCCCCAGCTTCTGCGTTTCCTGTAGCCGCCACCGCACCGCCCCATCCCCGCCCCTTCACCACCCCTCTCCTGCCTCCCGGGATCAGGCCAAAACATGAGCTTAACCTTTTTTATCAGGGTACCAGAGAGGGACCCCAGGAACGGCCAATGAGGAAATGGGAGCTGATACAGGGTCTGGGTGGTGCAGCCCCGCCTCCTCACTGCAGCCTCTGACCATAGAATGCCTTTCTCCAGGGGGCAGGTGGACCTGGAAACATGCATTCTGTGAACCTTGGCAGGAGATTCCGCCCCCAGCCCAAGCCCCTTTAGAGATGTGTGTGAACTGATCGTCTCAGCCTGGGCAGTCCACTGCCTGCTACGTATCTGTCCCCTGAACTCACCTCACCATCATCCCATAACCTGGCTGACAAGGAGACTTAACTCCCACAAACCTGGGGAGTAGATGCTGCCCAGAGCCCAGGAGAAGGGGAGATGGGAGCAAAATGACCAAGTCGCCGAAGCATGCCCCTTAGCTGCTGTGCTTCCTCTCCTCTGCCCCCTACCTCTTCCCAGGCCCTCACCACGCCTTCGCCCGGGGAGCAGGCCCGGGGGCAGGTGGGCAGAATCCTATGAATCTGGAGGAGTTGAGGCCCCCCAGGCAAGGCAGCTAGGGACAAGGGAGAAAATTCTCTGTCTTGCCAGGGGCATCCTAATTCCCTGTCACCGCCGCCGACCCCAACCCAGACCGCACCCCGCCTCTAGTGAGTCTGTGTGTCTGACTTCCAGCCTGACTGTCTATCTATTGGAGGATGGGAGAGGCTAGCCTATGTGTTTATCTCTCTGTTTATCTAACGGAGGAGGAAGAGACTAGAATGTCTATCTCCTTGCCTGCATATATATCTATGTATCTCTCTATGTATCTCTCTATGTATCTCTCTATCTCTCTCTCTATCTATCTATCTATCTATCTATCTATCTATCTATCTATCTATCTATCTATCTATTTATCTAGGTGAGGCATAGGAGTAGGCTAGTGTGTCATTTATTTTTTTGTCTGTTGAAGGAGGAGGTTAATGTATCTGTCTACCTATCTACCTATTTGAGCAAGCGGAGGAGGGCAATGTGTGTGCGTGTGCGTGTTTCCGTGCGGGTCTGTGTACTATGTATCTGTAAGTAAAGGGGGAGGAGGCTACTGTGTCAGTCTATGAGTCTTTATATGCGTCTAATGGAGGAGGAGAAGGCTAGTATGTCTGTCTGTGTGTCTGTTTATGTATAAGATATCCAAGTATGAAATTATATCTAATCGAGAAGAAGGAGGAGGCCCGTGTGTCTGGCTATCTGTGTGTCTCTCTAGCAGGTGTAGGTAGAGGCTTGTGTGTGTATCCATCAATCTCACTGACTATGTATCTAATGGAGGAAGATAAAAAGTCTATTAAGTTTGTCTAAGTATTATCTAATGGAGGAGGAGATTAGTGTGTCTATGAACCTGCGTAATTTATGACCAGGAGGAGGCTAGAGTGTGTGTGTGTGTGGGGGGGGGTGCGTGTGTGTTTGTGTCTGAGTATGTATGTATCTGTCTAACAATTTAATGGATGAAGAGCTTTAGGTTAGGATATATGGCTGTTTCTGAATGGAGGAAGAGGCTAGTGAGTCTGTGTGTCTATTTATTTGTCTCTCTGTGTGTCTAAAGGAGGAAGAATCCCAGTATTCGTGCCACTTGGGGGAATGGCAATTGCCACCCTGAAGCAGCAGGGGGCGCCCCAACTACAGGCTGAGGGGGACACTGGATAGAAACCCACAGGCTTGCCTGGGCAGCCCATGCCTCCTGCTTCTGCCCTCTCTGTTTCCGCCACGGCCCCGCCCCGGCCCCGCCCCCGCCACGCCCACAGGCCACCCCTGCCCGCCTCCCGGGAGCCGGGAAACGCCAAGATGTGCACCTCGTGTACCTAGGGTAGCAGAGATCAACCCTATAACCGGCCAAGGGGGAGATCTGAGCAATAACAGGGGCTCGGTGGGGCAGCCCCGACTACTCACTGCAGCCCCTGATCGCACCGCGCCTGCCTCCAGGGCGGACGCTGACATGGAAACATGCATACGGTGAACCTGGGGCAGGAGAGGCCGCCCCCAGGCCAGGCCGTTGTGGAGATGGGAGCCAACTGATCGGCTGATCAGAGGCAGTCCGCTCCCCACCACGTCCCTGTCCTCTGAAGTCACCTCACCAGCATCCCAGGACCTGGCTGACAAGGAGAACTAAATCCCGGAAACCTGGGTTAGCAGAGGCCGCCCCGAGGGCAGAAGAGGTGGAGCTGGGAGGAAAATGACCAAGCCGCCGAGGCATCCCCGTTTGCAGCTGTGCCGCCTCCACCTCTGCTGCCGACCTCTTCCCCTGAGCTCACCACACCCGCTCCCAGCAGCAGGGAGACTTCAAAGGTTTGAGTCCGGTGAACTTGGGGGAGCGGATGCCAACCCCAGGCAAGGCAGCTAGGGACATGCAAAAATATCCTCTGGCTCGCCAAGGGCACCCTATTCCCCGGTCGCCGCCGTCGAACCCCTTCCCCATACCGCATATCTCTACTTTGTCTGTCTGTCTGTCTGTATATCTATCTATCTATCTATCTATCTATCTATCTATCTATCTATCTATCCATCCATCCATCTAGTGGAGGCATAGCAGTAGCCACGTGTGACTGTTTACTTGTGTGACTGTTGGAGGAGGAGGTTAGTTTGTATATCAACGTATCTACCTATTGGAGGAAGAGAAGGAGGCTAGTGTGTGTGTGTGTGTGTGTGTGTGTGTGTGTGTGAGTCTGTCTGTCTGTCTGTCTATGTATTTGTCTCTCTGTCTTTCTAATGGAGGTTGGCTCTCAGTATTTGACTCACCTGGAGGGATGGCAAGTGCCACCCTGTAGCAGCAGAGGGCGGCCCCATTGCAGGCTGAGGGGGACACTGGATGGAAATCCACAGGCTTGCCTGGGCCGCCCGTGCCTCCCGCTTCCGCCCTCTCTATAGCCGCCCGCGCCAAGCCCCAGCCTGGCACCCTCCGCGCGCCCCACCGCACACCCGCCTCACGGGAGCCGGGAAACACAGAGATGTGCACCTCGAGTACCTAGGCTAGCAGAAACCAACCCTAGGACCGGCAAGGCGGAGATCGGAGCAAATACAGGGGCTCGGTGGGGCAGTTCCGCCTCCTCACTGCAGCCCCTAATCACACCGGGATTGCCTGCGGGGCGCAGGCTCACATGGAAACATGGATACTGTGAACCCGGGGCAGGAGAGCCCGCCCCCAGGACAGGCCCTTGTGGAGATGGGAGCAAACTGATCGACTCACCAGATGTAGTCCGCTCCCCTCGACGTCCCTGTACCCAGAGATCACCTCAGCTGCCTCCCAGGACCTGGCAGACAGGGAGAATTAAATCCCGCACACCTGGTGTAGCAGAGGCCACCCTGAGGCCAGGAGAGGGGGAGATGGTAGGAAAATGACCGAGTCGCCGATGCATCCCCCTTAGCTGCTGTGCCGCCTCCATATCTGCCCATGACCTCTTCCCCTAGCCTTACCATGCGTGCTCCCAGGAGCAGGCTAAGTTCAAAGGCTTGAGCCCAACGAATTTGGGGGAGCGGAGGCCGCCCTCAGGCAAGGCAGTTAGGGACATGGGATAGAATCCTATTACTCGCCAGTGGCACAACTCTCCCAGGAGAACGCTTCTTAACCCGGTCCACAGACCGCACCCCACCTCTAGTGTGTCAGTCTGTCTGACTGCCTGCTTGACTGCCTGCCTATTGGAGGATGGGAGAGGCAAGCCTTTGTGTGTGCCCGTCTGTTTATCTAACGGAGGAGGAGGAGACTAGTATGTCTCTCTGCCTGCCTATCTAACTATCTATCTATATATCTATTAATCTACCTAACTATCTATCTATCTAAAGGAGGCAAACCTGTAGGCTAGTGTGCCGTTTTATTTGTCTGTGTATTGGAGGATTAGGTTAGTGTGTCTATCTACATAAATACCAATTTGAAGAACAGGAGGATGCTACCGTGTATGTGTGTGTGTGTGTGTCTGTGTGTGTGTGTGTGTGAGCGCGGGTCTGTGTATCAATGTACCTGAAAGTAGAGTGGGGGGATTCTACTGTATGTGTCTATCAGTCTATGTGTGCATCTAACGGAGGAGGAGTAAGCTAGTATGTCTGTCTCTCTGTCTATGTATCACATATCTATATATGTACGTTTATCTAGTCGAGAAGAAGGAGGCTAGAGTGTCTATCTCTCTGTCGGTCAGAGGAAGGGAAGACTAGTGTGTATGTCGGTCTGTGAGTCTATGATTGTGTCTGTATTATTATCTAATGGAGAAGAAGAAGGATTCCAAAGTGTCTGGCAATCAGTCTGTCTCTCTACAGGAGAACATAGAGGCTAGTGTGTGTATCGGTCAATCTCAGTGACTATCTTTCTGAAGGAGGAGGAGGAAGAGTCTATTACGTTTCTCTATCTATTATCTAATGGAGGAGGAGATTAGTGTGTCACACTCCCTGATTAATTGAGGAGAAGTAGGACGCCAGTGTGTGTATGTGTGTGTCTGTGGGTGTCTGCCTATGTATGTATGTGTCTGCCTATAGAATGCATGAGGAAGAGGAGGTTAGGATATGTGGCTGTTTCTAAGTGGAGGAAGAGGCTAGTGTGTCTGTCTGTCTATTTCTTTGTCTCTCTGTGTGTCTAATGGAGGAAGAATCCCAGTATTGGTGCCACTTGGGGGGGATGGCAATTGCCACCCTGAAGCAGCAGGGGGCGCCCCAACTACAGGCTGAGGGGGACACCGGATAGAAACCCACAGGCTTGCCTGGGCAGCCCATGCCTCCTGCTTCTGCCCTCTCTGTTTCCGCCACGGCCCCGCCCCAGCCCCGCCCCCGCCCCGCCCACAGGCCACCCCTGCCCGCCTCCCGGGAGCCGGGAAACGCAAAGATGTGCACCTCGTGTACCTAGGGTAGCAGAGATCAACCCTAGAAACGGCCAAGGGGGAGATCTGAGCAATAACAGGGGCTCGGTGGGGCAGCCCCGACTACTCGCTGCAGCCCCTGATCGCACCGCGCCTGCCTCCAGGGCGGACGCTGACATGGAAACATGCATACGGTGAACCTGGGGCAGGAGAGGCCGCCCCCAGGCCAGGCCGTTGTGGAGATGGGAGCCAACTGATCGGCTGATCAGAGGCAGTCCGCTCCCCACCACGTCCCTGTCCTCTGAAGTCACCTCACCAGCATCCCAGGACCTGGCTGGCAAGGAGAACTAAATCCCGGAAACCTGGCTTAGCAGAGGCCGCCCCGAGGGCAGAAGAGGTGGAGTTGGGAGGAAAATGACCAAGCCGCCGAGGCATCCCCATTTGCTGCTGTGCCGCCTCCGCCTCTGCTGCCGACCTCTTCCCCTGAGCTCACCACGCCCGCTCCCAGCAGCAGGGAGACTTCAAAGGTTTGAGTCCGGTGAACTTGGGGGAGCAGATGCCAACCCCAGGCAAGGCAGCTAGGGACATGCAAAAATATCCTCTGGCTCGCCAAGGGCACCCTATTCCCCGGTCGCCGCCGTCGAACCCCTTCCCCATACCGCATATCTCTACTTTGTCTGTCTGTCTGACTACCTGCCTGAATGCCTATATATTCGAGAATGGAAGAGGCTAGTCTACGTGTCTGTCTCTCGTTTTACCTAGCGGAGGAGGAGCCGACGACTATGTTTCTCCATTTGCCTGACTGTCTATCTATCTATCTATCTATCTATCTATCTATCTATCTATCTATCTATCCATCTAGTGGAGGCATAGCAGTTGTCACGTGTGACTTTTTACTTGTGTGACTGTTGGAGGAGGAGGTTAGTTTGTATATCAACGTATCTACCTATTGGAGGAAAAGAAGGAGGCTAGTGTGTGTGTGTGTGTGTGTGTGTGTGTGTGTGAGTCTGTCTGTCTGTCTGTCTATGTATTTGTCTCTCTGTCTTTCTAATGGAGGTTGGCTCTCAGTATTTGACTCACCTGGAGGGATGGCAAGTGCCACCCTGTAGCAGCAGAGGGCGGCCCCATTGCAGGCTGAGGGGGACACTGGATGGAAATCCACAGGCTTGCCTGGGCCGCCCGTGCCTCCCGCTTCCGCCCTCTCTATAGCCGCCCGCGCCAAGCCCCAGCCTGGCACCCTCCGCGCGCCCCACCGCACACCCGCCTCACGGGAGCCGGGAAACACAGAGATGTGCACCTCGAGTACCTAGGCTAGCAGAAACCAACCCTAGGACCGGCAAGGCGGAGATCGGAGCAAATACAGGGGCTCGGTGGGGCAGTTCCGCCTCCTCACTGCAGCCCCTAATCACACCGGGATTGCCTGCGGGGCGCAGGCTCACATGGAAACATGGATACTGTGAACCCGGGGCAGGAGAGCCCGCCCCCAGGACAGGCCCTTGTGGAGATGGGAGCAAACTGATCGACTCACCAGATGTAGTCCGCTCCCCTCGACGTCCCTGTACCCAGAGATCACCTCAGCTGCCTCCCAGGACCTGGCAGACAGGGAGAATTAAATCCCGCACACCTGGTGTAGCAGAGGCCACCCTGAGGCCAGGAGAGGGGGAGATGGTAGGAAAATGACCGAGTCGCCGATGCATCCCCCTTAGCTGCTGTGCCGCCTCCATATCTGCCCATGACCTCTTCCCCTAGCCTTACCATGCGTGCTCCCAGGAGCAGGCTAAGTTCAAAGGCTTGAGCCCAACGAATTTGGGGGAGCGGAGGCCGCCCTCAGGCAAGGCAGTTAGGGACATGGGATAGAATCCTATTACTCGCCAGTGGCACAACTCTCCCAGGAGAACGCTTCTTAACCCGGTCCACAGACCGCACCCCACCTCTAGTGTGTCAGTCTGTCTGACTGCCTGCTTGACTGCCTGCCTATTGGAGGATGGGAGAGGCAAGCCTTTGTGTGTGCCCGTCTGTTTATCTAACGGAGGAGGAGGAGACTAGTATGTCTCTCTGCCTGCCTATCTAACTATCTATCTATATATCTATTAATCTACCTAACTATCTATCTATCTAAAGGAGGCAAACCTGTAGGCTAGTGTGCCGTTTTATTTGTCTGTGTATTGGAGGATTAGGTTAGTGTGTCTATCTACATAAATACCAATTTGAAGAACAGGAGGATGCTACCGTGTATGTGTGTGTGTGTGTGTCTGTGTGTGTGTGTGTGTGAGCGCGGGTCTGTGTATCAATGTACCTGAAAGTAGAGTGGGGGGATTCTACTGTATGTGTCTATCAGTCTATGTGTGCATCTAACGGAGGAGGAGTAAGCTAGTATGTCTGTCTCTCTGTCTATGTATCACATATCTATATATGTACGTTTATCTAGTCGAGAAGAAGGAGGCTAGAGTGTCTATCTCTCTGTCGGTCAGAGGAAGGGAAGACTAGTGTGTATGTCGGTCTGTGAGTCTATGATTGTGTCTGTATTATTATCTAATGGAGAAGAAGAAGGATTCCAAAGTGTCTGGCAATCAGTCTGTCTCTCTACAGGAGAACATAGAGGCTAGTGTGTGTATCGGTCAATCTCAGTGACTATCTTTCTGAAGGAGGAGGAGGAAGAGTCTATTACGTTTCTCTATCTATTATCTAATGGAGGAGGAGATTAGTGTGTCACACTCCCTGATTAATTGAGGAGAAGTAGGACGCCAGTGTGTGTATGTGTGTGTCTGTGGGTGTCTGCCTATGTATGTATGTGTCTGCCTATAGAATGCATGAGGAAGAGGAGGTTAGGATATGTGGCTGTTTCTAAGTGGAGGAAGAGGCTAGTGTGTCTGTCTGTCTATTTCTTTGTCTCTCTGTGTGTCTAATGGAGGAAGAATCCCAGTATTGGTGCCACTTGGGGGGGATGGCAATTGCCACCCTGAAGCAGCAGGGGGCGCCCCAACTACAGGCTGAGGGGGACACCGGATAGAAACCCACAGGCTTGCCTGGGCAGCCCATGCCTCCTGCTTCTGCCCTCTCTGTTTCCGCCACGGCCCCGCCCCAGCCCCGCCCCCGCCCCGCCCACAGGCCACCCCTGCCCGCCTCCCGGGAGCCGGGAAACGCAAAGATGTGCACCTCGTGTACCTAGGGTAGCAGAGATCAACCCTAGAAACGGCCAAGGGGGAGATCTGAGCAATAACAGGGGCTCGGTGGGGCAGCCCCGACTACTCGCTGCAGCCCCTGATCGCACCGCGCCTGCCTCCAGGGCGGACGCTGACATGGAAACATGCATACGGTGAACCTGGGGCAGGAGAGGCCGCCCCCAGGCCAGGCCGTTGTGGAGATGGGAGCCAACTGATCGGCTGATCAGAGGCAGTCCGCTCCCCACCACGTCCCTGTCCTCTGAAGTCACCTCACCAGCATCCCAGGACCTGGCTGACAAGGAGAACTAAATCCCGGAAAGCTGGGTTAGCAGAGGCCGCCCCGAGGGCAGAAGAGGTGGAGCTGGGAGGAAAATGACCAAGCCGCCGAGGCATCCCCGTTTGCTGCTGTGCCGCCTCCACCTCTGCTGCCGACCTCTTCCCCTGAGCTCACCACACCCGCTCCCAGCAGCAGGGAGACTTCAAAGGTTTGAGTCCGGTGAACTTGGGGGAGCGGATGCCAACCCCAGGCAAGGCAGCTAGGGACATGCAAAAATATCCTCTGGCTCGCCAAGGGCACCCTATTCCCCGGTCGCCGCCGTCGAACCCCTTCCCCATACCGCATATCTCTACTTTGTCTGTCTGTCTGTCTGTATATCTATCTATCTATCTATCTATCTATCTATCTATCTATCCATCCATCCATCTAGTGGAGGCATAGCAGTAGCCACGTGTGACTGTTTACTTGTGTGACTGTTGGAGGAGGAGGTTAGTTTGTATATCAACGTATCTACCTATTGGAGGAAGAGAAGGAGGCTAGTGTGTGTGTGTGTGTGTGTGTGTGTGTGTGTGTGTGTGAGTCTGTCTGTCTGTCTGTCTATGTATTTGTCTCTCTGTCTTTCTAATGGAGGTTGGCTCTCAGTATTTGACTCACCTGGAGGGATGGCAAGTGCCACCCTGTAGCAGCAGAGGGCGGCCCCATTGCAGGCTGAGGGGGACACTGGATGGAAATCCACAGGCTTGCCTGGGCCGCCCGTGCCTCCCGCTTCCGCCCTCTCTATAGCCGCCCGCGCCAAGCCCCAGCCTGGCACCCTCCGCGCGCCCCACCGCACACCCGCCTCACGGGAGCCGGGAAACACAGAGATGTGCACCTCGAGTACCTAGGCTAGCAGAAACCAACCCTAGGACCGGCAAGGCGGAGATCGGAGCAAATACAGGGGCTCGGTGGGGCAGTTCCGCCTCCTCACTGCAGCCCCTAATCACACCGGGATTGCCTGTGGGGCGCAGGCTCACATGGAAACATGGATACTGTGAACCCGGGGCAGGAGAGCCCGCCCCCAGGACAGGCCCTTGTGGAGATGGGAGCAAACTGATCGACTCACCAGATGTAGTCCGCTCCCCTCGACGTCCCTGTACCCAGAGATCACCTCAGCTGCCTCCCAGGACCTGGCAGACAGGGAGAATTAAATCCCGCACACCTGGTGTAGCAGAGGCCACCCTGAGGCCAGGAGAGGGGGAGATGGTAGGAAAATGACCGAGTCGCCGATGCATCCCCCTTAGCTGCTGTGCCGCCTCCATATCTGCCCATGACCTCTTCCCCTAGCCTTACCATGCGTGCTCCCAGGAGCAGGCTAAGTTCAAAGGCTTGAGCCCAACGAATTTGGGGGAGCGGAGGCCGCCCTCAGGCAAGGCAGTTAGGGACATGGGATAGAATCCTATTACTCGCCAGTGGCACAACTCTCCCAGGAGAACGCTTCTTAACCCGGTCCACAGACCGCACCCCACCTCTAGTGTGTCAGTCTGTCTGACTGCCTGCTTGACTGCCTGCCTATTGGAGGATGGGAGAGGCAAGCCTTTGTGTGTGCCCGTCTGTTTATCTAACGGAGGAGGAGGAGACTAGTATGTCTCTCTGCCTGCCTATCTAACTATCTATCTATATATCTATTAATCTACCTAACTATCTATCTATCTAAAGGAGGCAAACCTGTAGGCTAGTGTGCCGTTTTATTTGTCTGTGTATTGGAGGATTAGGTTAGTGTGTCTATCTACATAAATACCAATTTGAAGAACAGGAGGATGCTACCGTGTATGTGTGTGTGTGTGTGTCTGTGTGTGTGTGTGTGTGAGCGCGGGTCTGTGTATCAATGTACCTGAAAGTAGAGTGGGGGGATTCTACTGTATGTGTCTATCAGTCTATGTGTGCATCTAACGGAGGAGGAGTAAGCTAGTATGTCTGTCTCTCTGTCTATGTATCACATATCTATATATGTACGTTTATCTAGTCGAGAAGAAGGAGGCTAGAGTGTCTATCTCTCTGTCGGTCAGAGGAAGGGAAGACTAGTGTGTATGTCGGTCTGTGAGTCTATGATTGTGTCTGTATTATTATCTAATGGAGAAGAAGAAGGATTCCAAAGTGTCTGGCAATCAGTCTGTCTCTCTACAGGAGAACATAGAGGCTAGTGTGTGTATCGGTCAATCTCAGTGACTATCTTTCTGAAGGAGGAGGAGGAAGAGTCTATTACGTTTCTCTATCTATTATCTAATGGAGGAGGAGATTAGTGTGTCACACTCCCTGATTAATTGAGGAGAAGTAGGACGCCAGTGTGTGTATGTGTGTGTCTGTGGGTGTCTGCCTATGTATGTATGTGTCTGCCTATAGAATGCATGAGGAAGAGGAGGTTAGGATATGTGGCTGTTTCTAAGTGGAGGAAGAGGCTAGTGTGTCTGTCTGTCTATTTCTTTGTCTCTCTGTGTGTCTAATGGAGGAAGAATCCCAGTATTGGTGCCACTTGGGGGGGATGGCAATTGCCACCCTGAAGCAGCAGGGGGCGCCCCAACTACAGGCTGAGGGGGACAGCGGATAGAAACCCACAGGCTTGCCTGGGCAGCCCATGCCTCCTGCTTCTGCCCTCTCTGTTTCTGCCACGGCCCCGCCCCAGCCCCGCCCCCGCCCCGCCCACAGGCCACCCCTGCCCGCCTCCCGGGAGCCGGGAAACGCAAAGATGTGCACCTCGTGTACCTAGGGTAGCAGAGATCAACCCTAGAAACGGCCAAGGGGGAGATCTGAGCAATAACAGGGGCTCGGTGGGGCAGCCCCGACTACTCGCTGCAGCCCCTGATCGCACCGCGCCTGCCTCCAGGGCGGACGCTGACATGGAAACATGCATACGGTGAACCTGGGGCAGGAGAGGCCGCCCCCAGGCCAGGCCGTTGTGGAGATGGGAGCCAACTGATCGGCTGATCAGAGGCAGTCCGCTCCCCACCACGTCCCTGTCCTCTGAAGTCACCTCACCAGCATCCCAGGACCTGGCTGGCAAGGAGAACTAAATCCCGGAAACCTGGCTTAGCAGAGGCCGCCCCGAGGGCAGAAGAGGTGGAGTTGGGAGGAAAATGACCAAGCCGCCGAGGCATCCCCATTTGCTGCTGTGCCGCCTCCGCCTCTGCTGCCGACCTCTTCCCCTGAGCTCACCACGCCCGCTCCCAGCAGCAGGGAGACTTCAAAGGTTTGAGTCCGGTGAACTTGGGGGAGCGGATGCCAACCCCAGGCAAGGCAGCTAGGGACATGCAAAAATATCCTCTGGCTCGCCAAGGGCACCCTATTCCCCGGTCGCCGCCGTCGAACCCCTTCCCCATACCGCATATCTCTACTTTGTCTGTCTGTCTGACTAACTGCCTGAAAGCCTATATATTCGAGAATGGAAGAGGTTAGTCTACGTGTCTGTCTCTCGTTTTACCTAACGGAGGAGAATCCGACGACTATGTTTCTCTATTTGCCTGTATATCTGTCTGTCTGTCTGTCTGTCTGTCTATCTATCTATCTATCTATCTATCTATCTATCTATCTATCCATCCATCCATCTAGTGGAGGCATAGCAGTAGCCACGTGTGACTGTTTACTTGTGTGACTGTTGGAGTTGGAGGTTAGTTTGTATATCAACGTATCTACCTATTGGAGGAAGAGAAGGAGGCTAGTGTGTGTGTGTGTGTGTGTGTGTGTGTGTGTGTGTTTGTGTGTGTGTCTGTCTATGTATTTGTCTCTCTGTCTTTCCATTTGAGGATGGCTCTCAGTATTTGACTCACCTGGAGCGATGGCAATTGGCACCCTGTGGCAGCAGGGGGCACCCCAGAGCAGGCTTAATTTGCCACAGAGTGGAAACTCACAGGCCTGCCTGGCCACCGGTTGCCCCCAGCTTCTGCGTTTCCTGTAGCCGCCACCGCACCGCCCCATCCCCGCCCCTTCACCACCCCTCTCCTGCCTCCCGGGATCAGGCCAAAACATGAGCTTAACCTTTTTTATCAGGGTACCAGAGAGGGACCCCAGGAACGGCCAATGAGGAAATGGGAGCTGATACAGGGTCTGGGTGGTGCAGCCCCGCCTCCTCACTGCAGCCTCTGACCATAGAATGCCTTTCTCCAGGGGGCAGGTGGACCTGGAAACATGCATTCTGTGAACCTTGGCAGGAGATTCCGCCCCCAGCCCAAGCCCCTTTAGAGATGTGTGTGAACTGATCGTCTCAGCCTGGGCAGTCCACTGCCTGCTACGTATCTGTCCCCTGAACTCACCTCACCATCATCCCATAACCTGGCTGACAAGGAGACTTAACTCCCACAAACCTGGGGAGTAGATGCTGCCCAGAGCCCAGGAGAAGGGGAGATGGGAGCAAAATGACCAAGTCGCCGAAGCATGCCCCTTAGCTGCTGTGCTTCCTCTCCTCTGCCCCCTACCTCTTCCCAGGCCCTCACCACGCCTTCGCCCGGGGAGCAGGCCCGGGGGCAGGTGGGCAGAATCCTATGAATCTGGAGGAGTTGAGGCCCCCCAGGCAAGGCAGCTAGGGACAAGGGAGAAAATTCTCTGTCTTGCCAGGGGCATCCTAATTCCCTGTCACCGCCGCCGACCCCAACCCAGACCGCACCCCGCCTCTAGTGAGTCTGTGTGTCTGACTTCCAGCCTGACTGTCTATCTATTGGAGGATGGGAGAGGCTAGCCTATGTGTTTATCTCTCTGTTTATCTAACGGAGGAGGAAGAGACTAGAATGTCTATCTCCTTGCCTGCATATATATCTATGTATCTCTCTATGTATCTCTCTATGTATCTCTCTATCTCTCTCTCTCTCTCTCTATCTATCTATCTATCTATCTATCTATCTATCTATCTATCTATATATCTATCTATCTATCAATCTATCTATCTATTTATCTAGGTGAGGCATAGGAGTAGGCTAGTGTGTCATTTATTTTTTTGTCTGTTGAAGGAGGAGGTTAATGTATCTGTCTACCTATCTACCTATTTGAGCAAGCGGAGGAGGGCAATGTGTGTGCGTGTGCGTGTTTCCGTGCGGGTCTGTGTACTATGTATCTGTAAGTAAAGGGGGAGGAGGCTACTGTGTCAGTCTATGAGTCTTTATATGCGTCTAATGGAGGAGGAGAAGGCTAGTATGTCTGTCTGTGTGTCTGTTTATGTATAAGATATCCAAGTATGAAATTATATCTAATCGAGAAGAAGGAGGAGGCCCGTGTGTCTGGCTATCTGTGTGTCTCTCTAGCAGGTGTAGGTAGAGGCTTGTGTGTGTATCCATCAATCTCACTGACTATGTATCTAATGGAGGAAGATAAAAAGTCTATTAAGTTTGTCTAAGTATTATCTAATGGAGGAGGAGATTAGTGTGTCTATGAACCTGCGTAATTTATGACCAGGAGGAGGCTAGAGTGTGTGTGTGTGTGGGGGGGGGTGCGTGTGTGTTTGTGTCTGAGTATGTATGTATCTGTCTAACAATTTAATGGATGAAGAGCTTTAGGTTAGGATATATGGCTGTTTCTGAATGGAGGAAGAGGCTAGTGAGTCTGTGTGTCTATTTATTTGTCTCTCTGTGTGTCTAAAGGAGGAAGAATCCCAGTATTCGTGCCACTTGGGGGGATGGCAATTGCCACCCTGAAGCAGCAGGGGGCGCCCCAACTACAGGCTGAGGGGGACACTGGATAGAAACCCACAGGCTTGCCTGGGCAGCCCATGCCTCCTGCTTCTGCCCTCTCTGTTTCCGCCACGGCCCCGCCCCGGCACCGCCCCCGCCACGCCCACAGGCCACCCCTGCCCGCCTCCCGGGAGCCGGGAAACGCCAAGATGTGCACCTCGTGCACCTAGGGTAGCAGAGATCAACCCTATAACCGGCCAAGGGGGAGATCTGAGCAATAACAGGGGCTCGGTGGGGCAGCCCCGACTACTCACTGCAGCCCCTGATCGCACCGCGCCTGCCTCCAGGGCGGACGCTGACATGGAAACATGCATACGGTGAACCTGGGGCAGGAGAGGCCGCCCCCAGGCCAGGCCGTTGTGGAGATGGGAGCCAACTGATCGGCTGATCAGAGGCAGTCCGCTCCCCACCACGTCCCTGTCCTCTGAAGTCACCTCACCAGCATCCCAGGACCTGGCTGACAAGGAGAACTAAATCCTGGAAAGCTGGGTTAGCAGAGGCCGCCCCGAGGGCAGAAGAGGTGGAGCTGGGAGGAAAATGACCAAGCCGCCGAGGCATCCCCGTTTGCTGCTGTGCCGCCTCCACCTCTGCTGCCGACCTCTTCCCCTGAGCACACCACACCCGCTCCCAGCAGCAGGGAGACTTCAAAGGTT
>NC_133019.1:22952599-22960099 GCF_048564905.1 Vicugna pacos
CCCAGGAGCAGGCTAAGTTCAAAGGCTTGAGCCCAACGAATTTGGGGGAGCGGAGGCCGCCCTCAGGCAAGGCAGTTAGGGACATGGGATAGAATCCTATTACTCGCCAGTGGCACAACTCTCCCAGGAGAACGCTTCTTAACCCGGTCCACAGACCGCACCCCACCTCTAGTGTGTCAGTCTGTCTGACTGCCTGCTTGACTGCCTGCCTATTGGAGGATGGGAGAGGCAAGCCTTTGTGTGTGCCCGTCTGTTTATCTAACGGAGGAGGAGGAGACTAGTATGTCTCTCTGCCTGCCTATCTAACTATCTATCTATATATCTATTAATCTACCTAACTATCTATCTATCTAAAGGAGGCAAACCTGTAGGCTAGTGTGCCGTTTTATTTGTCTGTGTATTGGAGGATTAGGTTAGTGTGTCTATCTACATAAATACCAATTTGAAGAACAGGAGGATGCTACCGTGTATGTGTGTGTGTGTGTGTCTGTGTGTGTGTGTGTGTGAGCGCGGGTCTGTGTATCAATGTACCTGAAAGTAGAGTGGGGGGATTCTACTGTATGTGTCTATCAGTCTATGTGTGCATCTAACGGAGGAGGAGTAAGCTAGTATGTCTGTCTCTCTGTCTATGTATCACATATCTATATATGTACGTTTATCTAGTCGAGAAGAAGGAGGCTAGAGTGTCTATCTCTCTGTCGGTCAGAGGAAGGGAAGACTAGTGTGTATGTCGGTCTGTGAGTCTATGATTGTGTCTGTATTATTATCTAATGGAGAAGAAGAAGGATTCCAAAGTGTCTGGCAATCAGTCTGTCTCTCTACAGGAGAACATAGAGGCTAGTGTGTGTATCGGTCAATCTCAGTGACTATCTTTCTGAAGGAGGAGGAGGAAGAGTCTATTACGTTTCTCTATCTATTATCTAATGGAGGAGGAGATTAGTGTGTCACACTCCCTGATTAATTGAGGAGAAGTAGGACGCCAGTGTGTGTATGTGTGTGTCTGTGGGTGTCTGCCTATGTATGTATGTGTCTGCCTATAGAATGCATGAGGAAGAGGAGGTTAGGATATGTGGCTGTTTCTAAGTGGAGGAAGAGGCTAGTGTGTCTGTCTGTCTATTTCTTTGTCTCTGTGTGTCTAATGGAGGAAGAATCCCAGTATTGGTGCCACTTGGGGGGGATGGCAATTGCCACCCTGAAGCAGCAGGGGGCGCCCCAACTACAGGCTGAGGGGGACACCGGATAGAAACCCACAGGCTTGCCTGGGCAGCCCATGCCTCCTGCTTCTGCCCTCTCTGTTTCCGCCACGGCCCCGCCCCAGCCCCGCCCCCGCCACGCCCACAGGCCACCCCTGCCCGCCTCCCGGGAGCCGGGAAACGCAAAGATGTGCACCTCGTGTACCTAGGGTAGCAGAGATCAACCCTAGAAACGGCCAAGGGGGAGATCTGAGCAATAACAGGGGCTCGGTGGGGCAGCCCCGACTACTCGCTGCAGCCCCTGATCGCACCGCGCCTGCCTCCAGGGCGGACGCTGACATGGAAACATGCATACGGTGAACCTGGGGCAGGAGAGGCCGCCCCCAGGCCAGGCCGTTGTGGAGATGGGAGCCAACTGATCGGCTGATCAGAGGCAGTCCGCTCCCCACCACGTCCCTGTCCTCTGAAGTCACCTCACCAGCATCCCAGGACCTGGCTGGCAAGGAGAACTAAATCCCGGAAACCTGGCTTAGCAGAGGCCGCCCCGAGGGCAGAAGAGGTGGAGTTGGGAGGAAAATGACCAAGCCGCCGAGGCATCCCCGTTTGCTGCTGTGCCGCCTCCGCCTCTGCTGCCGACCTCTTCCCCTGAGCTCACCACACCCGCTCCCAGCAGCAGGGAGACTTCAAAGGTTTGAGTCCGGTGAACTTGGGGGAGCGGATGCCAACCCCAGGCAAGGCAGCTAGGGACATGCAAAAATATCCTCTGGCTCGCCAAGGGCACCCTATTCCCCGGTCGCCGCCGTCGAACCCCTTCCCCATACCGCATATCTCTACTTTGTCTGTCTGTCTGACTAACTGCCTGAAAGCCTATATATTCGAGAATGGAAGAGGTTAGTCTACGTGTCTGTCTCTCGTTTTACCTAACGGAGGAGAATCCGACGACTATGTTTCTCTATTTGCCTGTATATGTGTCTGTCTGTCTGTCTGTCTGTCTATCTATCTATCTATCTATCTATCTATCTATCTATCTATCCATCCATCCATCTAGTGGAGGCATAGCAGTAGCCACGTGTGACTGTTTACTTGTGTGACTGTTGGAGTTGGAGGTTAGTTTGTATATCAACATATCTACCTATTGGAAGAAGAGAAGGAGGCGTGTGTGTGTGTGTGTGTGTGTGTGTGTGTGTGTGTTTGTGTGTGTGTCTGTCTATGTATTTGTCTCTCTGTCTTTCCATTTGAGGATGGCTCTCAGTATTTGACTCACCTGGAGCGATGGCAATTGGCACCCTGTGGCAGCAGGGGGCACCCCAGAGCAGGCTTAATTTGCCACAGAGTGGAAACTCACAGGCCTGCCTGGCCACCGGTTGCCCCCAGCTTCTGCGTTTCCTGTAGCCGCCACCGCACCGCCCCATCCCCGCCCCTTCACCACCCCTCTCCTGCCTCCCGGGATCAGGCCAAAACATGAGCTTAACCTTTTTTATCAGGGTACCAGAGAGGGACCCCAGGAACGGCCAATGAGGAAATGGGAGCTGATACAGGGTCTGGGTGGTGCAGCCCCGCCTCCTCACTGCAGCCTCTGACCATAGAATGCCTTTCTCCAGGGGGCAGGTGGACCTGGAAACATGCATTCTGTGAACCTTGGCAGGAGATTCCGCCCCCAGCCCAAGCCCCTTTAGAGATGTGTGTGAACTGATCGTCTCAGCCTGGGCAGTCCACTGCCTGCTACGTATCTGTCCCCTGAACTCACCTCACCATCATCCCATAACCTGGCTGACAAGGAGACTTAACTCCCACAAACCTGGGGAGTAGATGCTGCCCAGAGCCCAGGAGAAGGGGAGATGGGAGCAAAATGACCAAGTCGCCGAAGCATGCCCCTTAGCTGCTGTGCTTCCTCTCCTCTGCCCCCTACCTCTTCCCAGGCCCTCACCACGCCTTCGCCCGGGGAGCAGGCCCGGGGGCAGGTGGGCAGAATCCTATGAATCTGGAGGAGTTGAGGCCCCCCAGGCAAGGCAGCTAGGGACAAGGGAGAAAATTCTCTGTCTTGCCAGGGGCATCCTAATTCCCTGTCACCGCCGCCGACCCCAACCCAGACCGCACCCCGCCTCTAGTGAGTCTGTGTGTCTGACTTCCAGCCTGACTGTCTATCTATTGGAGGATGGGAGAGGCTAGCCTATGTGTTTATCTCTCTGTTTATCTAACGGAGGAGGAAGAGACTAGAATGTCTATCTCCTTGCCTGCATATATATCTATGTATCTCTCTATGTATCTCTCTATGTATCTCTCTATCTCTCTCTCTCTCTCTCTATCTATCTATCTATCTATCTATCTATCTATCTATCTATCTATCTATATATCTATCTATCTATTTATCTAGGTGAGGCATAGGAGTAGGCTAGTGTGTCATTTATTTTTTTGTCTGTTGAAGGAGGAGGTTAATGTATCTGTCTACCTATCTACCTATTTGAGCAAGCGGAGGAGGGCAATGTGTGTGCGTGTGCGTGTTTCCGTGCGGGTCTGTGTACTATGTATCTGTAAGTAAAGGGGGAGGAGGCTACTGTGTCAGTCTATGAGTCTTTATATGCGTCTAATGGAGGAGGAGAAGGCTAGTATGTCTGTCTGTGTGTCTGTTTATGTATAAGATATCCAAGTATGAAATTATATCTAATCGAGAAGAAGGAGGAGGCCCGTGTGTCTGGCTATCTGTGTGTCTCTCTAGCAGGTGTAGGTAGAGGCTTGTGTGTGTATCCATCAATCTCACTGACTATGTATCTAATGGAGGAAGATAAAAAGTCTATTAAGTTTGTCTAAGTATTATCTAATGGAGGAGGAGATTAGTGTGTCTATGAACCTGCGTAATTTATAACCAGGAGGAGGCTAGAGTGTGTGTGTGTGTGTGGGGGGGTGCGTGTGTGTTTGTGTCTGAGTATGTATGTATCTGTCTAACAATTTAATGGATGAAGAGCTTTAGGTTAGGATATATGGCTGTTTCTGAATGGAGGAAGAGGCTAGTGAGTCTGTGTGTCTATTTATTTGTCTCTCTGTGTGTCTAAAGGAGGAAGAATCCCAGTATTCGTGCCACTTGGGGGGATGGCAATTGCCACCCTGAAGCAGCAGGGGGCGCCCCAACTACAGGCTGAGGGGGACACTGGATAGAAACCCACAGGCTTGCCTGGGCAGCCCATGCCTCCTGCTTCTGCCCTCTCTGTTTCCGCCACGGCCCCGCCCCGGCCCCGCCCCCGCCACGCCCACAGGCCACCCCTGCCCGCCTCCCGGGAGCCGGGAAACGCCAAGATGTGCACCTCGTGCACCTAGGGTAGCAGAGATCAACCCTATAACCGGCCAAGGGGGAGATCTGAGCAATAACAGGGGCTCGGTGGGGCAGCCCCGACTACTCGCTGCAGCCCCTGATCGCACCGCGCCTGCCTCCAGGGCGGACGCTGACATGGAAACATGCATACGGTGAACCTGGGGCAGGAGAGGCCGCCCCCAGGCCAGGCCGTTGTGGAGATGGGAGCCAACTGATCGGCTGATCAGAGGCAGTCCGCTCCCCACCACGTCCCTGTCCTCTGAAGTCACCTCACCAGCATCCCAGGACCTGGCTGACAAGGAGAACTAAATCCCGGAAACCTGGGTTAGCAGAGGCCGCCCCGAGGGCAGAAGAGGTGGAGCTGGGAGGAAAATGACCAAGCCGCCGAGGCATCCCCGTTTGCTGCTGTGCCGCCTCCACCTCTGCTGCCGACCTCTTCCCCTGAGCTCACCACACCCGCTCCCAGCAGCAGGGAGACTTCAAAGGTTTGAGTCCGGTGAACTTGGGGGAGCGGATGCCAACCCCAGGCAAGGCAGCTAGGGACATGCAAAAATATCCTCTGGCTCGCCAAGGGCACCCTATTCCCCGGTCGCCGCCGTCGAACCCCTTCCCCATACCGCATATCTCTACTTTGTCTGTCTGTCTGACTACCTGCCTGAATGCCTATATATTCGAGAATGGAAGAGGCTAGTCTACGTGTCTGTCTCTCGTTTTACCTAGCGGAGGAGGAGCCGACGACTATGTTTCTCCATTTGCCTGACTGTCTATCTATCTATCTATCTATCTATCTATCTATCTATCTATCTATCTATCCATCTAGTGGAGGCATAGCAGTTGTCACGTGTGACTTTTTACTTGTGTGACTGTTGGAGGAGGAGGTTAGTTTGTATATCAACGTATCTACCTATTGGAGGAAGAGAAGGAGGCTAGTGTGTGTGTGTGTGTGTGTGTGTGTGTGTGTGTGTGAGTCTGTCTGTCTGTCTGTCTATGTATTTGTCTCTCTGTCTTTCTAATGGAGGTTGGCTCTCAGTATTTGACTCACCTGGAGGGATGGCAAGTGCCACCCTGTAGCAGCAGAGGGCGGCCCCATTGCAGGCTGAGGGGGACACTGGATGGAAATCCACAGGCTTGCCTGGGCCGCCCGTGCCTCCCGCTTCCGCCCTCTCTATAGCCGCCCGCGCCAAGCCCCAGCCTGGCACCCTCCGCGCGCCCCACCGCACACCCGCCTCACGGGAGCCGGGAAACACAGAGATGTGCACCTCGAGTACCTAGGCTAGCAGAAACCAACCCTAGGACCGGCAAGGCGGAGATCGGAGCAAATACAGGGGCTCGGTGGGGCAGTTCCGCCTCCTCACTGCAGCCCCTAATCACACCGGGATTGCCTGCGGGGCGCAGGCTCACATGGAAACATGGATACTGTGAACCCGGGGCAGGAGAGCCCGCCCCCAGGACAGGCCCTTGTGGAGATGGGAGCAAACTGATCGACTCACCAGATGTAGTCCGCTCCCCTCGACGTCCCTGTACCCAGAGATCACCTCAGCTGCCTCCCAGGACCTGGCAGACAGGGAGAATTAAATCCCGCACACCTGGTGTAGCAGAGGCCACCCTGAGGCCAGGAGAGGGGGAGATGGTAGGAAAATGACCGAGTCGCCGATGCATCCCCCTTAGCTGCTGTGCCGCCTCCATATCTGCCCATGACCTCTTCCCCTAGCCTTACCATGCGTGCTCCCAGGAGCAGGCTAAGTTCAAAGGCTTGAGCCCAACGAATTTGGGGGAGCGGAGGCCGCCCTCAGGCAAGGCAGTTAGGGACATGGGATAGAATCCTATTACTCGCCAGTGGCACAACTCTCCCAGGAGAACGCTTCTTAACCCGGTCCACAGACCGCACCCCACCTCTAGTGTGTCAGTCTGTCTGACTGCCTGCTTGACTGCCTGCCTATTGGAGGATGGGAGAGGCAAGCCTTTGTGTGTGCCCGTCTGTTTATCTAACGGAGGAGGAGGAGACTAGTATGTCTCTCTGCCTGCCTATCTAACTATCTATCTATATATCTATTAATCTACCTAACTATCTATCTATCTAAAGGAGGCAAACCTGTAGGCTAGTGTGCCGTTTTATTTGTCTGTGTATTGGAGGATTAGGTTAGTGTGTCTATCTACATAAATACCAATTTGAAGAACAGGAGGATGCTACCGTGTATGTGTGTGTGTGTGTGTCTGTGTGTGTGTGTGTGTGAGCGCGGGTCTGTGTATCAATGTACCTGAAAGTAGAGTGGGGGGATTCTACTGTATGTGTCTATCAGTCTATGTGTGCATCTAACGGAGGAGGAGTAAGCTAGTATGTCTGTCTCTCTGTCTATGTATCACATATCTATATATGTACGTTTATCTAGTCGAGAAGAAGGAGGCTACAGTGTCTATCTCTCTGTCGCTCAGAGGCAGGGAAGACTAGTGTGTATGTCGGTCTGTGAGTCTATGATTGTGTCTGTATTATTATCTAATGGAGAAGAAGAAGGATTCCAAAGTGTCTGGCAATCAGTCTGTCTCTCTACAGGAGAACATAGAGGCTAGTGTGTGTATCGGTCAATCTCAGTGACTATCTTTCTGAAGGAGGAGGAGGAAGAGTCTATTACGTTTCTCTATCTATTATCTAATGGAGGAGGAGATTAGTGTGTCACACTCCCTGATTAATTGAGGAGAAGTAGGACGCCAGTGTGTGTATGTGTGTGTCTGTGGGTGTCTGCCTATGTATGTATGTGTCTGCCTATAGAATGCATGAGGAAGAGGAGGTTAGGATATGTGGCTGTTTCTAAGTGGAGGAAGAGGCTAGTGTGTCTGTCTGTCTATTTCTTTGTCTCTCTGTGTGTCTAATGGAGGAAGAATCCCAGTATTGGTGCCACTTGGGGGGGATGGCAATTGCCACCCTGAAGCAGCAGGGGGCGCCCCAACTACAGGCTGAGGGGGACACCGGATAGAAACCCACAGGCTTGCCTGGGCAGCCCA